>NW_017264847.1:32132-35334 GCF_000149955.1 Fusarium oxysporum f. sp. lycopersici 4287
GTCCTCCTGTACACTCGGAGGGACTGCGTCAGCAGCAGCATCATCGGGGCGGTTGCAAAGATGGCCTGTTTCAAATTGATGCATGGAAGCAGGGATTCATATCGCATTCATACAAAGCGTTCGTACGACATTATGTATATAATGCAGGGCCTTAATGCTCTTGGCCTTGATAAATTATTATGCTGCATCGTTATTTAGATCGATTATCATTCTTTCTTTCTCCAAATCCTACGGACGTTTCCTAATGACGACTTTGCAGATGGAGCCAACTTAACGGAACCAAATCCAGAAAGGTTTACCGCTCCTTGATGTCTACATCACTTGCAACTCATCTCGGATTCTCCTAGTGCAGAGTTTCTTCCATACTTAGAACGCATTTCGTTGTACTTTCTTCAGATTAATCCATATATCTCAGTACCTTTGACCCACATGTTGGTTCTGCAAATGAGATCACTTTTGGTATGAAGCACTCCACTGACACAGCATAACATCACACTAGGAATCACATGTTTTCCTTTTGTCCATGGGCTTTTAACCGCATTCACTGCTTTCTGAAAATCTCTGGTTTAAGCTCTCAGCCATAAGTCTCAACTGCAAATAACACATCTAGCTCACAACACAAAGTGGCTTACCAGCGAAGTGTCAGCCTGGAATATTTATTTAGCTTAACCTTGCATAGTATCCAATAAGTTCGAAATGTTACTTTACAAAGAAGCATGGTAACTATTCCCTAAAAGTAAAAGAGAAGTCGGTATTTATGTTGGTTACAGGAACCAGACCGGTAGTGCCTGAGGCGACCATATACTGATAAAAAATAATGAATGGAGAACACTTTCCTTCCGTCATTTCCCCTCTACAAGTAACAGCATCACAAGTAACAACATCAATATAAACCGCGCCCGCATTTCCTTTTCATCACATTGTATTCGGCACTATCAACATTTCGACAACATGGTCAGGCCTCACGAAATGATCAACATGCTATGGCAGCCTCCCAGCACGCGTCGGGGGAGGATTCGTCGCTTTGAGAAGCTTGATAAAACTCCTCCCGAAAACTCAAAGTACTACGGTCACTGGGGTTACACTATCTATCGCACGCACTATAGTCTCGAGTCCGATAAGCGATGGGATACGCCGCTTGACGCTTTAAAACGGCAAACTATGCTTGCAGTTGGTTATTATCAAGACATGCCCTTTGAAGATGAGCTGATGCACCAGCAGGCCGATTTCTTACCAAAAACCTGGTATTATCAAAGCCAAAAAGAATATTCGGATGATATCAAGCGAATAAAAGACTTGTTCCATCTTGATATTCGTGAGGATTCATCACTCAACGGCTTGGGAGTCCATGAGATCCGCGAAATGTGCCTTCGTGATAGACCCGAGGAAGAAGAAGCCATGGCAAGGCGTCGGTTCAGATTCGTTCTTCTTGCCGATAGAGCAGTATTTAAAGCTATGGAAAGCGGCGAGTTTGTCGTTAAGGCAGTCTCATATAACTGGGAGGATGGCTGGAATAATTGGGGCTGGATGAGAATACCAACAGGATATCTGCTTGAGCTTTGGCACTCGCTCATGGGAAGGGACGATAATTACCATAGGGTGCTATCTTTCGATGGTCCAGAGGAGGACCTAGAGGAGTACATCTGACCTGGTGCCTGGGACACAGAACCGACAAGCGAATGCTCCGAAATACGAGAATGCATTCACTACACCAACCAAAAGTACCCAGGAAACCCTGTATAGATTGAAGGCACTTACTATGCTGATCGTCACAAAGAACAAGTTGTCCTCACCAAGAACACATAACTGATTACCAAATGGCCCGTTCTCAAGACAATCTAACCCGACCGTACATCTGATGCAAGCTTAAGCCACTCTCAAAATAGCAGTACACATACAGCGACGGCAAAATTTAATAATAACACGCGTAGCACTGACTTCGCTACATCTACCAAACAAGTGCATTTCATTGTCACCGCCAAGAGCAATGGAAAAGCACCAGTGAGTCAACTCGAAGCTATGAAAAAAGGCCCAAGAAGAAGAAAGATCGCCAAATCGTTTCCTTTGCCACTAAGGCCTCCGAGTTCTATAGTCCCAATCTGTGAGAATGTGAAAGAAAGGAATCTTTTCTTTCAATGAGTTGAGCGTTTCCAACACCTGATTTGCATAAGGGTCATCCGTGTGCTCACAGATATTTCTCGTCTCAGCTACGGTCGCTAGCAAAAGCCTTTGGTGCGAACAACGGCTATTTCGTACCAGTCAGTGAGCCACTCCATGAAGAAATCTGCGATATTGGCTTGGACATCTGGGTACACGAGCTTCCACACATGGTTTGGGCTGTGAACAACTGATTCTACATGCCATTCAAGATATTCGTCATTTTCCCATGAACATTTGGGCCGGTGTTAGTATTCATATACTCAAATGAAGCGATGGCTGAGCGCAAAATCGCCAGGGCATCGTTAGGTCTTGACTCCGTTTTTTCCAAGCGGTTCTCGTACGCCATGGGGTCGTTGTTCTGCATTATCTAGAAGGCGTTGGTTAGCCATGTCATGATGTCGACTCCCTCTCAGTGTTTCTTGAATAGACATACCGCGCCTTCAACCACGTTCAGGAGCTGCTCAGTAATATTGAAGTTTCTGTCATCTGCATAGCTACCCAAGCACTCGAAAAGACGATCGAATAGTTTGGTGTTATCAAAATTGGGATTGCCAGGGATAGGGACCCAAAATTTCCGGAAACGGTCTGACTCTCCTAGTGGCGGTATGGCTTCAGAACATGCTATAGGGACGGCACCACTTCTGGCTGGCCTTCCGCTGGCTAGACTGTTAAATTGAAGTTAGCAACGATGTGACCTTGGAACGCTGAAGTAATTGCCGTACAATCCTGCGGTTACATACTTAAAGAACTTCTTCAGAAGGCCCTTACTAAAGGGATACTCGGCTAGTCCTGTGTATCAGTGGCAGCAATTCAGAGGCACGGAAGACATAGTCTGAAACCTAATAGTCCTGAGACCGTTTCATATTCCTTTGGGTTTCATTCTCATGTCGGAGCAATTATCGGGGTCCTCGAATTCGGCAGTGTTCTGAAGACCATCATGGTCGCTGGGCAATTTGTTGACAGGAGGATTCGCAGGTACTATAACCTCGAGTTGAAACTATTGCTGCCGTCAGGAGCTATCAATTCTATGAACTCGAGCTTG
>NW_017264847.1:37646-69407 GCF_000149955.1 Fusarium oxysporum f. sp. lycopersici 4287
AGAAGAAAGTGTTCGATGAGAGTTATAAAGCACCATGCGTAGGTTCATAGTTGATACTTGTAATAAGTGGAGTTGTGCAGGACTATTAATATCCGATCAAATACAGTAGACCTTCCGGCGAAGAGTCAGAGCTAGGCCCAAGCTCAAGTTATTACGGAGTACGCACAGTAATGTCTGATAATTACACGCCCCGCCGAAAGCCATCCTAGCAGCAGCCCAATAACGAATCCACGCCCCTAGGTACTGCAAATATCGCTCAGGATGCAACTCCGACAGACATAGTAGTTCAGCCAGAGACCAGAACAGTCATTGCCAATCTTAGAATTCCATTTGTAAAAGTCTGCCAAATTGATATGGTACTTCTCAGCGATAGAATAGCAGCCGTCGCCATTATCAACGTAGTGCCACTAGTTTTGGATCGTCTACGATCCTTTTAGTGATAATGCCAAACTTGCTCATGCCTCTATGGATAGACGCCTCGTTACGCCTTTCATACTGCTCCATGGTCCAAGGTCCCCTGACAACCTCCTCATCCATGTAATCCTTGCCGATCATGAGTTGCTTGCGCTCCCAGTGAGGGTCAATAATTTCGTTGTCTGAGTGCCAGCGACCAAAAACTTTTCCGCACCCCATAACGAGACCAACGATAGCAAAGCCATCGTCCGCACGGAGATGAGTAGGAAGTTTAATTGGAAGACGAGCATGCTCGTTCGTTTCTCCCCCATTTTCATCCCGTTTCATGTCCACACCCCATAGAACTGAGCGGCCCCGATTGGTATGGATCTAGATCACATGTTAGCTAGATTCCCATCGACTTCGTCCACTTACCTCGATTGCTGTAGGCGCAGTATCATGATACGGGCCGTGGAAGACTTTGACTTCCTCAATCCTTTCACCGCCTCGCCCATCAACCTCGAACGTATCCCAACGCTGCTCAGGCCAGATCGATCCATCGTCATCCCGGTCTCTTAAGTAGCGAGTCTCCTTATCTGTCGCCAGACGCAAGTTGCCCAAGTCACAACAGTGAGCTCCGCAGTGACTCAAGCTATACTTGTCTCGTATAAGATACGCAGAAATGCTGCGTATTTGTGACAGTTGGTCTGTATCGTTGGCGAGAACAAGGGTATTCAGGGGAACAAGACTGTGCCAACGCCCACTATACCGAATGCGACCCTTACACATCTTTAATCTTATATCAGAGTCGGGCGTGAGCATACTTTTGAACATATAGGTCTTCGCATTCCAGCAGGACCCCTCATGGGCTCTCGCTTCGGGGACTTCTGAAGGCTTTTCTCCGCCATCGGTGCGGGCTTGTAAAACCCACACTTTCTCAATAAAAGGATCAACACCGTATCTTTTATGTGCCTTATAATCCTTGTCAGGTTAGATTTCTGAGAGATCCTGCAACAACTTACTGTAAGAGTACCTTGAATACCAATTATGGCCATATTTTCCGCAACAGCAAAGGGCATTTTGAATAAGTGCTGACCATCTTGGCCATACGTATGCTCAGAGCCATCGGTGAGATACGCCTGCTACTGAGTAAGATATCGAAATTGCTTCTAACTACCTGTTGACTTACCGTAACCCCCATGCATGACGAATAGTTCCAAGAACAAGCCTGCCAAGGTCTAAGGACAGATGAGGCATAGATATGGAAGACGAAGCCCTTGATCCAGACACCGCCTGGGAAGGATCCAGTCGTCTGATATGCCCCTTTTTCCTGTGGCTCATGTCCGAAGATTCTCTGGTCTTCTCCAAAACTGACAGCTATGCTGGACAAATCTCCTTCCGAGTTCCAGAAGAGGTCAATTGTCCATGGGAGTAGGAGTTCATGCCAGCCTCGCAAGAAATTCGCTGACCTAAAGTACAAGCCTGGCTCTCGAGTGTCGCCCAGTACCTGGAGCTTACTTTTGACAGCCTGATGTCTGATGTAACTTTGTTCGGTGGGTTGGCGCCGTGGTTCTCGAATATAAAGGCTCTCAATTTGCTCACAGACCTTCCAAATCCTTCGACGATTGGCGACTGGGAACATGGATTTCGCGACTCCTGCCCGTGGCTGTGAAGCAGTCTCCGCCCATAGGAAAATCTTTCTGAAGTCCCTGCTCTCCAAGCCTTGTGACTGATTTCTCAAGCATTCGTGTAGCTCGGTAAAGTAAGGCAGTTGAGTCACTATGCGTTTTCTCCAAAAAGAATCACTGTCTCTCAAGCTCAAAAATGTCGCCCATGAGGCAAAGAAGAGATTCAGAAGACTTGGATTGTCCAAGAATTCCGAAATTGCATATATGATTGTTTCGGGAAGAGCTGCTAGTGGGTTTGACCCTGTCCTAGCTCCATAGCAGAACTGAAGAGCCTCGCTCTTGAACTCAGAACCTGAAATAAAAGAAGAAATCTCATTCTGTAGTTCAGTTCTATACTGTGGGTTGGAAACCGTATACTATCTCCCAGGAATGCATTTCCAATACCAACCCTGAGCCTCGTTGACATCTCCATAATCTAGAGAAAGACACCTTAGCTCTAGTGGTCGGATCTTCCTAATAACTGAGAATCGGTCGAACGTTCTATAGAGTGCCCCTTTGTTAATCTTAGTAGTGTCAGGAGTCCCAGTCAAATACCATGCCAAAGTCTCGTAGCATTCCGGGTGGAACGGAATCACTCGTTCACGACATTTCTCGTTCTTGTAGACTATCAGAGAACGGACGTCAATACCCCCAAGGGTTGGATCTTGTTGCGCTTCAGAGGATAAGCTCAAAAACCGACGAATTCTAGCTGGCCCGGATACATAGAACCTGGTCTGGTCAGCATATTCTACAAGGAAAAATTTGGGAACAGACTTTGAATTTGCAGCAGCCGAAGGATTATAACCCAAGATCTGGGACTGATTTGTCCACTCAACGTCAGCTGGGTCGACCAGATCTGGATCATACTTGTGACAATCCTTTGGGCGGTTGTAATGCGATGTAATGTTGTATGAAGCGACTGGACCTCCGCAAATAGCGCACCACACATTCGAATGACTCAATTGCGTCATGTTGAACCGGAATGTGACTTTGGAGAGAGCGGCGTGCAAAAGACTCCAAAGAGGAGGTTGACTACAAAGCCAAATAGTAGTAGGTTTATGAAATTGCAAGAAAGCCATTCATTTTAATTTTCGTTCGGGCAGTTGCCTAGAATCGGAATAAGTATTGCCCCGGCCATGGTTGGCCCGGGCCCAAGTTCACCTTGGCGGGTCTCAATCTTTGCTTCACCTGCAGAGAAACGAAGGTTGTTTTATTCACGCGGACACCGAGTGACCCTTGCAGTATATGTGCTAACCATATGTTTAGAGCTATAGAATGCTAAATATACCTTATATCTCCTATGAGGTACCTCCACATCTCATCTCATAACGTTTTGCCCTTCTTTCGTAATTGGTTAAGAATTTCGGTATAACGTTCAAGTTCTGAGCCAGATTTGTTATTTCCAGTTGAGACCTATAGCTAAGACCTTATATTAACACACAGAAGCTAGTCCTTGCTTTCAATACAGGGATCCATTCTTTTAACTATCATAATGATTTTTGCGCCGTACTCTAGAGCTATCACCAATATCGTGAAGTTTGAAACCACCAGGCCAAATATGTTCTTTTAGATGCTCCTCTAGACCTTTAAACGACATAACCCTATAGGTATAATCTTATCTTTACATAAAGTATACTAAAAGTTAAGTAAATAGCTTATCAGAATCTATATCTAGCCCTAATATTTACTACATTCTTTCTAGTTATATGCATCAACTTTAATAATCTCCCTTCTCTATAGCTTGGAACACTGCTTTATCGGCGAGGAGAACATACCGGAAATGATAACTAGCCATGGTCTTTTTATTTCCAGGTGGATTGATAACGCAAACTTGGCGAATCTGACGGATACTTAGTCCGTCAAAGGAAGGATCCTCGCAGGTGTCTAGATAAAATAGGTCCTGAAGTTGCTTCACGTCGCGCCTGTATTCTTCTTGGCTCTTGCATTGAAATTCGGGTAGTATGTGGCTATCCTTTTGTCACAATATCTCCTCGGTCCAGTCTTCATCGACGTAAGAACCCATTGCAAGCTTGGTTTGCCGTTGCAAGGAATCGAGCAATATTTCCCATTGCTTATCGGACGCAGGACCGTAATGAGTCCGATAGATAGCGTAGCCCCAGCGCGTGTAGTTTGCATACTCGTGATCTTTTCTGTCGACTGGTAGGACATCCAATGGGGGAGGATGCCACAGTATATAAATCATTTAGAAGGATCTGACCATGAGACTGGTGGGAGGATGGGCTTGGTGAATGTAAAGCAAAGGAGGGAAGATGCTGGGGAAGAGAAGAAGCCGTGGTAGTTTTATTAGCCGGCCCCCGCTTTAAGATGATGTTCCTTTTACAATTAAATTCTTTTCAACGTTTTCGGCTTCGCAATAGACTGGTTTGTGAGAATCTCACAGGTAATTTGTCTCCTAACAATGGTAGGCCCAAGGTTCATTACGCAGGCGAACAAGATACATATGCACGGAAGGAGAACTTAAGTCTTGCAAAAGAGTTTTCCGATGTTTCAAGTTATCTAGTGATATATATACCGCGATACTATATCCTTATACACCCACACAAACCCAGTACTTGGCCCAAAGAGCTGTGCACTTGGAACCAATAGCAGGATTCCATTTAGTAAGTTGAGCCAGAGTAATCTTGTAGTACGTCTGAATAGACGCACAAGTTGTTGTTGACTGGACCATGTGGAACTTCTTGCAGTTGCTCACCATACCAGTCTGAATTGGAGAAGGAGTCTCAACCCCGTTTCCTGGCTTGGTAGGTGTTCCACCAATCACGCCAATGCAGACGTTATATCCCGCCCAGAGTCCCTTGCAGTCCTTACCTACAGCAGGATTCCACTTCACGAAGTCTGTCAATGAGATCTTGTAGTAGTCCTGAATCGAAGCGCAAGTGGTGGTCTTCTGAACCATGTGAAACTTGTTACAGTTGCTGACCATACCCTCTTGTACAGGTGGTGGTGTCTTGACCCCGTTGGAAGAACCCTGCGTTGTCGTGGCAGCTTTCGTACTGGTCTTTGTGGGAGGCTTCCAGCCAACAGTTGCAACGCATACCCAATAATTGATCAAGAGGGAAGTACAGTCCTTGCCGACAGCAGGGTTCCATGAGAGAAAGGTTGCCAGAGGGAGGTTATAGTATGACTCGATGGAAGTGCAGGTGGTGGTGGACTTGATCTGGTGGAACTTCTTACAATTCTTGATTATGCCGTCTTGAATAGGTGAAGGTGTTGTAATGCCATTCGCAGGCTTGGTCGTAGTAGGTTTGGTGGTTGTTGTAGTCGTTGGCTTGTAACCTTCAACACTGACACAGACCCAGTAACCTTTCCACAGAGAAGTGCAGTCTTTGCCAACAGCGGGGTTCCACGCAAGGAACTGGGCGAGCGGCAGCTTATAGTACGACTCAATGGAGGAGCAAGTAGTGGTCGAGGCGATCTGGTGAAACTTGTTGCAGTTCTTCACCAAACCTTCTTGAATGGGAGAGGGGGTCTCAATTCCTCCGGTCGCCGTCGGCTTCGGCGTAGTGGCTGAAGGCTTGACGGTAGCGGTGCCTGGAACACCAACGCAGTAGTAGTAACTCGCCCAAATGCCACTACAGTCTTTGCCAACTGCTGGGTTCCACTTGTAGAAAGTGTCGAAGTCAAAGGTGCCAAACTTTGACACGATCTTGGCACAGGTATCGCCTTTCTCAGCCATATGGAAGGCCGTACAACTCTCAATTAGCCCTTCTTGGGTTTGACTGGGCTTAGGTGTTCCAGTTGGCTTGGTTATAGTCACAATTGTCTTAGTTGGTGGGCTTGTAGGCGTTCCAGGAACTCCCACGCAGTACCAAGTGTTAGCCCAGATGCCACTACAGTCTTTGTCGACTGCGGGGTTCCACTTGAAAAAGTCATCAAAGTCAAAAGTCTTGTACTGAGCAATGATCTTGTTGCAAGTATCCCCCTTTTTGGCTTCGTAGAACGATGTGCAAGTGCGAATGAGACCATCTTGGGTAGGACTGGGCTTGGTATCCTGCGTAGGCTCGGGCTTGGTATCCTTAGTACTTGTCACCTTGGGAGGATCATCGTCACGAGGAAACCCATTGTTGACCTCAACGCAGTACGAGTGCCCGAGTTGAATACCACTGCAGTCATCCTTGACACTGGGGTTCTACAAACTGTTAGCGAAAAAATAACAGAGGCTTTCATAGGGGATGCCTACGTATTCAACAAATGTATCGTGTTCCAACTCCCAAAGATCCTCAAGGTAAGTGCAATCTTGACCGTCGGCCTCTACTGTCTCCCAGTAGGTGCAGTCCGAAGGGATGCCTGGATCAGTTGGTCCTTTCTGTCGGCGGACTCTTCGGTGGCGAGATGCTCCGGCAGAGACGGCCAACAGCCCTTGAACAAGCAAGTGAGAAAGATGCATGACTGATAGGGAAACCAGTAAAATGAAGGATTCTGCAGAAGAAGGACAAGCCGGCGTTCAAACTTGCGTAGGAGGCTTGGAACTACTCAGTCGGATCTTCAAGACCCGACAGTCATGCTAATTTATTCACGATGCAACTACTATCATGATACGTCCATCTTCCTCTTTCACTTGCCAGATCAGGTCATGGATCCGTCGACTTGCTCGTGTCATGAAAACCCGAGGTTCCGAAGGCATCAGGCACGCCAAGACCGGTAGGATAGAATGTGCCGTCTTAGCATGACGGACCAACAGCCTTGCATGGGGGTCAAGTTTCGGCATGCGACTTTGATCCGGCAAGATCCGCAATAACGGGTATACAACGTTACAAACATGCTTGGTAAGGTTTGTCAGGCGGTGAGCGTGAATGGTCGGTTGGTCTGACGTGACCTGGATAGCTGTCAGAACCTTAAAATTAGCCGGACTTTTGTTCTCCAAATAAGCATAATTCTCCAGGCCAAACTCTAACATCCGGTATGTCATTTCCCGATATGTTGCGGGATTTTTTCTCCGGTGAAATCCATGTGGCATTGGTAACTCGGACTTTTGATAAATTCTCCGCCTTCAAAATTTTTTCTCGTTAAATCTGTTGGTGCTTGTTATGCTGTTGGTTGTTGGTTGTCCCTTCAGCTGATGCAGGTTTAGATTAAGCAGGGGCTGCATGTGACGACCCACTGACTGGACCCTCCGTGAATTCTGAGTTTAGGCTTTAACGAAGAATCTCGGTCTTCGCGTCAATCTCGCGTCCATACTGAAATTACTTCTGGGTCTCCAACAGGCGATTCTGACTCGAGCATATGCGGCGGTTGTAAGCCTCGGCCCGCCCCCCTCCTTGCCACGAGACATGATTTGAGTCGTTGTTTGTACCGTTGGCTAGGTTTTGCGTGAATTCGCGTTATCCTTAGAGGCGAAGAACGAAAGATCTTTTGTCGGTCATTCTTATCCTGATTTTAGTTTCTCCGCCAAATACCCAGTCTTCGCACCGTTAATGAGGCTGGCTTCCAGGAAATGTCGGAGAGTTCCGCGTATTCCGTATTTGGCCTACAGGGTGCTTGGCTTTTAGGAACCAAAGGAAATAAGCCGATACGCTGGGGATTGGCATTCGAGTTTCGTTCCTTATTGTGTTTGCAGTGATATGACTGACTTAACAAGCGAAAACTTGCTTCACAATTATATTGAGGCTTACGGCTGTGTCACGTAAACGGAAACATGTCAGGGAACAACATGAGCTTGCGATTAGCCTAGAAAAACATCTTATCTATCTATCTATCGGTTGTCATATAGTCACCTCAAGAGTCCAAGCATATCGTGTTAATTACTTAGAAGAATCCCACCCAGAAACAGGTGCCACGCACAAAGCAGTACTAGGAACCAAACTCTTATCGCAGTCCTTCTCATTCAATGAGGGGTTAATGGCGTACATCAGTTTATCCTCACAGATTCCATTGTCCTTGCAGATACCATTACAAGTATCGGACTTTCCAACAACGTGCCATTCACCACACATCAGAGTGGTGCCTTCGGCAACCTTGGCGTCTTTCGGCGGATCAGTACGCAAGACTGCAGGTCCGTTTCCACTGCTGAACTTGTGCTTGATCGTAGATCCCTCCGAGACCGCTGCAATGGTGTCCTTGGAGCCCTGAGGAGAAATACAGACGGATCTGCCGTAGAACTCAGTGCCAACCTGAAGGTTGGTGCAATCGCGGTCGACCCATGAGTTGTACTTGTAGATGCTGTCCATGCGGATTCCCAGGGCTCTTTCGATGCTGAAGCACGTATCGCCGGGTTTCACGTAGTAAGTCTCGCAAGCCGTAGGAAGACAAAGTTTCAAGTCCGCAGGAACCTCGCGACAATCGCGGATGGCTTCCTGATTGCCCATGTAAAGAAGAGCGCCAGATACACCTGCGGCTTTAGAGATAGAGTCGCAGGTGTCACCCTCCTTGGTCGTGTAATATTCACCAGTCAGGCAAAACTCTGGCTTTTTCTCCTTTGGCTTGACAGGAGGCAGAATCTCAGTAGGTCCCGAACCACCGCATGTCTTGTAGACACGCTCGAGTTCTTCCTTGTAGTACTCATTATAGATGGAGTACTGAGAAGATTGCATTATGGCAAGGCGCCTCTGATAGCAGATGTGACATAACTCCTCACGGGGCATATCCTCGCCATCTTCTGGCTCAGAGAACTCATCAATGATATCTGTGACTCCGCATTAGCAACCTGTGCGGTCCCTTTTTCTCTGTATCAACTCACCGTTGCAATATTTCTTTGTCTTGGGATCTTTAATACAAGTCTCGTTCCAGCCAGCCCAGATGTTACCGCCATAGCGCATAGGAACGGCGTTGCTAGACCCGAGAGTCTCGCCGTCGCAGTCCTTGGACACCGTATCAAACCATCGGCGAAGGGATCCAGAACAGGTTCCAACACAAATTTGATCGGTGAATGTCACATTGTCCAGCGAACCTCTGTATGTCGGCTGCATGAACGAGCGGATATACGGGTTACAGGTAATATCAGCAGACAAAGCACTAACACAGGCTGCCGATACATCGTAAGCCTCGAGGTCTTCGGCTTCGTAGATGCGGAAAGCACCTGTACCAACGAGAAGGCCGAGTGCAGCAAGTTTGAGGACTGAAGCCATGGTCGTTGATCTGCAGCTGCTTGGTGAGAGAAAAGAATTGAAGTTGAGATGCTTTTACAAAGGTGGCGATCAACAGAACCCCATTCCGATAAACAATTGATTCAGGTAGTATATACGGGTCACTTGGAAAACGTCAGGCTTCATGATGAGCGGAAATTCGATACCCTTGCCACCTGTATGGGTCTTGCTTAGAACCAACACGCTTCACGCAGATCCTGGATGAGCAGTTTTCTTGACCCGTCTGTGCCCCTGACATTAGGCGTGCCGAGGCTCATCATCCGATGTGCAATATCACATCAAATCCCGAGACATCGCATGTGCCAAATCCGCCAAGCCGGATGAAAGAGAATTTCAATGAACTCCCTAAACAAAAGGACTTTTGCTGGTTCATATGTAACGCTCTGTTGGTTGTGAGTTTGTTGTAGTCATTAGCTTCAAGCCACTCAGCCCCACGAGGCTAGTCGGCGGTTGGGGAGCCGGGCCAATGATTTGCTGAGAATTTAGCACTAAACTCTGTCACGACCCTTGCAGGCTTGTCCTGATTTATGGTTACTTTGAATGCGGGACGCTGGACCCTGAACCGCGAAGGGACCATGCTTGGAGGCTAATTGCGAGTTGCATACACGAGCAGAGGACCGAGCATCTGTATCACCGGTCTCACGGTCCTGTCGGAAGGCCCGAATGACTACATGAATTTACCGAATGGGGCACTAGAGCAACATCCACCACCATGTTTGCTCTTCACCCTAGACAGTCGGAACGGAGACCGCGGTATCGAGGTATGGTGGGTTCGCTGTCTATGTACGGCTTCTTATTATCTGCGCAAGAGTAGAGCCAGTTGTGATCGAAGAAGTTTGTCAATCCTGTCGCAAGAATACTCTCATTCAATCTTTCTAAGCTTCAAGCTCACATTAACTGTCTTTGTTGTGAACTACCCTCGTTGCTGAGCAAGCGACAGCCAACATGCGAATGCGCACGTGGTTGTTCGGCCTGCTGCTGTTATGTCTTTGCGTAGCAGTAGCAGCGCAGGACGACACGACATGCAGCGCAACCAAACGCTGCAAGAACGGCTGCTGTAACAAATCCGGCAACTGTGGCTTTGGCCCTGATTGTAAGTAGTATTAGTCTGCATGACGTGCCAAGTTGATGCTCACTACTCCCTTCACAGATTGCGGAACCAACTGTCGATCGGACTGCGATCGCAAATCGGAGTGTAATCCTGGATTCGGCTCTAAATGGGCCGAAAACGACAAATGTCCTCTCAATGTCTGTTGCTCCAAGCACGGATATTGCGGCGTAAGTAAAGCATCCAGCGCTGCTCAGGCAGTATTCTGATCGAGATACTGACACGAAAAAAGACTACCAAAGACTTCTGTGGCTCGAAAAAGGTCAAGAAGCCCAGTTGCAGTAAGACTGGCGATGTCTCTCGAGTTATTGGATACTTTGAGGGATGGGCGAAAGCCCGACCCTGCGAAGCCTTCTCTCCCGAGCAGATTCCGATCGGACTGTACACGCATATCAATTTCGCTTTCGCTACCATCGATCCCAAGACTTTCGAGATAAAGCCAGACAAAGAATCCGACATCCGAATGTACAAGCGTCTTACCGAACTCAAGAGACTGGATCCTGAACTCAAGGTCTACATCGCAGTTGGTGGCTGGACCTTCAACGACCCAGGTCCAACCGCGTCTACGTTTTCCGACCTTGCAGCTTCTCTTCCTCGTCAACGAGCCTTTATGAAGTCTCTTGTGTCATTCATGAGTACCTACGGGTTTGATGGCCTGGACTTGGACTGGGAATACCCTGTCGACACGGACAGAGGCGGTCGGGCGGTCGACTTTGCCAATTTTCCCAAGTTCATGGAGAGGCTCAAGAGCATGATGGACGCCGCCGACAAAGGTCTTAGTATCACGCTGCCTGCATCATATTGGTATCTGAGACAATTCGACATCAAGAAGCTCGTAAGTCAGTTCTCTACAGAAACCCCGAGCAAACACTAACAACTATTAACAGGAAAAAACGGTTGACTTCTTCAACATTATGTGAGTTCTCAAATGAGTTTCTCAGTCCTCGTATTCACTTCTCTCACAGGTCCTACGACTTGCATGGTGCCTGGGATCAAGGCAAGAACTACACCCAACCCTTTCTCAATGCTCACAGCAACCTTACGGAGATCGATCTTGCCCTCGACCTGCTCTGGCGCAACAACATCCAGTCGGACAAGGTCGTCCTCGGCATGGGCTTCTACGGTCGTGCTTTCTCGGTCCAGTCTGGGACCTGCACCAAACCCGGTTGCCTATTCAAGGCAGCGGGCAAGGCTGGTGACTGTAGTCGCGAGAAGGGCATCCTGCTGAACTCGGAGATTGTGACTACTATCAAGAAGTACAACATCAAGCCCGATTTCTTCAAGGAGGAGGCTGTCAAGGTCGCCAAATGGGGCAATCAGTGGGTTTCATACGATGACGAGGACACGTTCAAGCTGAAGACTGACTATGCGAAATCTCGATGTCTCGGAGGTGTCATGGTATGGGCTATATCACATGATACCAAAGAGGCGAGGTTCAACAAAGCATTGGCCTTATCACTAAACCGAAAAACCACATCGGGCGACTTTGACCCGAAAGAGAAGGCATATGAGATCAAGAAGATTCCCAACGAGCAATGTCGCTGGACCAACTGCAAGGAGGGATGTCGCAAGGGCTGGGTGCCTGTCCCTCGCAGCGACTCAGGTGCGCGCAAGAACGAGATCATGTTCGACGAGACGGGCTGTGGCGGTGACGGCGGCCATACCTTCTGCTGCCCTGCGGGATCTACAAAGATGCCCACGTGCGGCTGGTACGGGCATAACAATGGGCGCTGCCCGGTTCGGAGCGAGTGCCCAAGCGATATGACCGAAATCGCTTCCAACGAGATTTACTGCAAGAAGCAGAAAGGCTCGAAGAAGCAGAACTTTCAGACAGCCTGCTGTAAGACCGACGTCGTGGGTACAAAGGTCTATGGCACTTGCGAATGGGGTCAGTATCCGAAGTGCGATGCTCAGGAAGGATGTCCCAATCCCCTCGGCAACAAGAAGATGGGGTCTCTGTTGGCATACTCGGCCTCGGGATCTGGTGGTGGCAACTGCGACGACGCAAAGAACGAGCTCGGTCTCAATGTTCCCGGCGTGCAGTACCGCAAGTTCTGCTGTAACGACAGCGACAAGAACCTTCGCTTCACAGATTGCCAAAAGTTTAGGAATGTTGGACCAGTACCGGACGTCATGCCGAGGGATTTCTGCCGCAGTGGTTGTCCTCCCGATCGCATCCAGGTTGCTATTGACACTCAGGTCGATACTTGTGCTATCGCCGGGGTCGGGGGAATGGCCCATTGCTGCAAGACCGACTATGCCGAGATTTTTGAGGTCGAGAATCCCAAGATTGACGCATTTGAGAACGACGTCAAGGCATGGATCAAGAATCCAACTTGTCCAAAAGACGACGGCGGTCTTTTCAAGCGTTTTGATCCGCTAAACGACACTACGATGGTCTCGTCGCTTTCCATGGATTTATCCCCGAGGGCTAAAGAAATGGAGGATTCGTACGACTTGGTTATATTGCTGGCCCGACTTATCGCGGGCTTGGTCTCCAAAGAGGTGGCGGAGGCACTCACGCCGAAATGGAATCTTGTTGTGGAGGAAGAGTATCCGAACTTGGTGGTGAGGACCCTTCAAGAAGCGAAGAATTCAGTACCTGAGTGGGAGGACGAGGATCCCGAGGTCATGTCGCGCGTCACTATATGCGATCCTAAACGGGCCAACGCCAGGATCGCTGCCATTCTGGGGAAGGGTAGTGATGGAAGGACATTGGCATTTAACTGTACAAATACCATATGTCAGAACGGCGTTTGCGAGCCTTTTACCCCTGAAGCAGCCAGGAGGCGGCGTGGCCTATCAACGAGTAGGGCCTCGCATTCAGCTGCACACCTCCATTACCACTTGCATGCTCGACAAGCAGGTGCAGAACATAATGAGGTGCCTCTGAGGGATAGAGGCGGGGGTGAAGCGACAATTGAATACAACATTCCCGCTGTAAGTGAACCTGGACTGCCATTTAATCCCGAGCCTCATCGTGATCGAGTCACTGATGATTTTCTCAGCATGATGAGCCAAAGAAATTGGCTTTGAGGAATCCGGATGCCCAGGTGGTCGACTTTGCCAACGAGGCAGATTGTCACGAGACCAAGCTATGGTATACAACATGGTCCGTCGGGTTGGAGAACATGGGCTTTCAGAGTTTGTATCTTTCTGCCCAGTCTTGGGGCTACTACAGCTGACACTAGAAATTAGCCGAGCATCTGATTGACAAAGTCATCTTGAAGCGGTTCTTTCTAGACGCTGGTTTTGGAACGTACGTTTTCGTCTTTTCTGATCGCAAAGCTGAGAGAGACGTCGCTTGCTAACAGGTGCTCAAAAGATTACGAAGTGGAGCTCAATCTACTTACCATGGGATACCTGTAAGGTTTTGGGAAGAGGCACTACGACTCGGGGAACTGCATGGCGGTTTCCCTGATATTGATGGCCGCGGCGTCCCCTTCGATAATCAAAATGTGTTGACTCGTATTTTCGAGTGTCTTGGCAGTCAGACCAACTTTCGAAACTTTGTCATCATCGTAGGACCCATCAACTCTATAAAGGCCAGGGTAAGTACTCTATATCTTCAATAACGACAACCACCATGTCACCTAGGCTAACCGAAACGTTACGAAATACAGGTTATGCAACTCTTTGCCCCTGTCGCGGAAAATCGGCTTGAAACTTATGACACAGACCGCTTGATGTCACAAATTCGAACAGTCATTTCATTGTTTGAATACATGGGCTCCGAAGAAGGAGACGAGAACGGCGAGACCGTCAGAACGAAGATCAACAAAATCGTCAACAACATCGTGAACCAGTTAGATCACGCGCAAGATCTTTGGAATAATGAACATCCGGGTCGCCCTGTCCCAGCGGTTAAGTTTTTCGTGGAGTGGCTAGAAGACTACTTCGAGGAGGCAGGAAGACTTGCAAGAGCGTGGCTTCGCGAGGCCATAGCTCAGCTTAGAGAAAGGCAGAGAGCGGCTTCGGGTGCCAGAGCGGAAGAGATTAGGCTGGCTATTGTTTCTTTTGAGAGTCAGATGATCTTTGTGCGCATCGTAACGGACTGGGACATCCCTTTGTTGGAGGATGAAGACGAAATGAGTACCGGGTCAGATTGAGTTTCTGTATTTATAATATTTAGAAAGTATGTAGATTAAAATGCAGTTGTTCCATCTCCGAGTCCATTTCAGTCAATAGTCAAACCTGAACTGAGAATGTCTAGACTGAGATGCAGTTTGAGCTTCGGAACAGCCGTGAGTTGGATAAATGGAGGCATCGCCTGGCCAAGTGTACCTCTCCGACTCCTCTCCAAACCAGTGATCATTAATCTCGCGGTAAACGTCAGTTTCAATGAAGTCCCAGAGTAAAAGTGACTCCCAAAACGTCAGCACCTCGCCGGTTGGAATTCTCATCCAACCCTGCCCGATTCGATCCTCGTCCCAATCATAACCAACAACTTTGATCACAAACACTCCACGGGCGATATCGTTTAACACAGCCTCATCGGCGACAAAGACAAAGCAAGCTTTCGCCCCTTCTATATTCTTGCTGGCCTCCGGAAGTTCCTTGCGACACAGATCTCGAATGCGAGGGATGTCGAGACCATCAAGTACTGATGAGTCCTCTCTCACTGTAAGACGAAATAGCTTCTTCAATCGGTTTATGTCGTCCACATAGTCGCTTTTGTCTGCATATAAACCCCACTTCTGTCTCTGGTCCTCTTGGTATATCATTTCAGTCTCATGGTAGCCGAGTGCAAGGTGAGTTTGTCGAGTCATTGCATCGATAAGTGTCTCCCAATGCTTATCCGAGTCAGGGCCATAATATGTCCGGTAAACTGTAAACCCCCAGTTGCGATAATACTGGGCATTTGCTGGATCTCTCTGATCAAGTGGACGCCTCTTGACTCCTGGTTCCTTTCGTGGGGGCCGCCATAGGAAATCAATCATCTCTGAGATCGATGGCATTTTATCGATTCCGATGTTTCTGTCTCGTGTTGCGTTTAATACTTTATAGGTTGTGAAGGAAGACTATAGGTTTTTAGAAAAGAGGAAAGTGGGCAAGATAGTAATATGGATTTTATAATAAGGCTCCCGCTTAAATAAGTATCACGCTTACAGTTATATTATAGTATTAATTTAGTTTTACTTTTAATTTAATACTTTTTAATCCTATTTAAAATTATTTTATTAAGACTTTAAATAATTATTTTTAATATAAATACTTTTTTAAAAAGAATAACTTATATTTATTAAAGTAACGTGGTTAATAAGCATGCCGACCAGATAAGTATACCGACCAAAAATCCCTCATCCTATATTATTACCATCTAATCAGATACTTCTCAACCACCTATTATATTATAACCTTTAAATAAAGCTAGAATTCTTCTTGCCCTTTAGGCCCTTTAAAATAACTTAAAATTATATCTCTAATATGCTATTACTATATATAAGGTTAGATATAATACCCTCTGTAATTAAAGAAATAGCATTTAATTATAAAGCAATTAGGTCTTAAAGTTATAAAAACTATTTAATTTAGAAAAACAGATAATAATTTAATTCTTCCTTAACCTAGATTCCTAAGGATTTCCTATATAATTATATTTTATAAAAGAAATAGCTAATTCTCTGCTTATTAACTATAATATATTACCTATTAGTAAGTACTAGGCTTATAACTTTATTAAGTAGTAATTAGAGTTAAAAATATATTTATTTTAAAGATATAATTACTAGAGAGTTAAATATAAAGATTTAATTATTATTTATAGCTAGTTTAAGCTTATATAAAATATAATTATAAAGTATAATATTTAATTAAATAATATCTAAAACTTTAATAAGACTAGCTTTATAATAGGTCTTATAATAACTAAAATAGTAATTATAGGCTTAGAAAGTTAAAAAAAACTAAAATTAGTATAGCCTATAAATTATAAATAAATTACTATAATTTAAGTAATTAATATAAAAGGTTAATTAATTATATTATTTATTATTAGTATAGGCTAATATTAATTTATAAATTAATACTAAGAATATAACCTCTTAGTTAACTAGGTTATTATAATAAGCTAAAATAAGTAAATAAATAATAAGTTAGGTCTTAAGTAGCTAAAGTATTTTAATTAATTTATGATTAAATAATTAATTACTTAGTATTATCTTCTAATTCTTAGTAATTATAAAAGCTATTACTTTATTAACTTTAAGAAATATTATTAAGATAATAAGATAATTATACTTTATATATTAGCTTATATATCTTATTTACTTTAGCCACTTAATTTTAAGTACTTTATAATACTAAAAAAGGCTTATAATTAAGAAATAAAGTATTTAATTAAATACTTTATAACTTATATTTCTAAGACTAAGTTCTTCTTAGACTTTTATATTACCTTTAAAGTTACTTTTACTAAAGGTAATATCTAAGAGGGTTTTAAAAAAGCTAGACTTACTTCTTTTAATCTAAAAACTATTATCTTAAAGCTTAATATATAACTATAAACCCTAATACCTCCTAGGGAAATTAGCTAATTATTAACCCTATAGGTTTTAAAGACCCTAAAGATAATAATAAAGGCTTAATCTTAGTCTAAATACCTTAAAAAGCAAATTAGAAGATATAAAAATAGCTCCCTAAAGTTAATTATAAAGGCTTTAAAGTTAAATACTAAAGTAATAAGGGCAGTTATATATAAGGTTCTCTTATTAAGGAATAAGCTTTAAAATCTTTATAAGATAAACTGCCAGTGGAGATCGATGGCTTCCCTGATCTGAAGGAAATAGCCCAAAGCATCACAAGCACCATCGAACTACTCCTCAGTCTCGATCCCACGGCAATCAACGTTCAGGACAATGAAGGAAATACACCTTTGCACTACGCTACCCGGTCATTGAGCCGACATAATAAGCTGTATACAGCTGTCTTCGAGCTTTTATGCGACAGAAGGGGCGATGCTAGTGTACGCAATAACAATGGCGAAACCCCTATGCATACCTTGTTTCGTCTCCATGGAGACGACACTACAATCACCGACCAAGATCCCGTCGACACAGCCGCTATATCAATCATGCTCGCCCACGGTGCAAGCCCCACGGATACTGATAATGCTGGAAACACGCCATTGCATCTTGCGGCCTTCAACCTCCATTGGACCGAAGCCTTATCGTATCTCCTTGAGCGTGGTGCTGATCCTGCTCAAGAGAATCTGGAAAAAGAGACTGCTTTTCACAGAGCCGCTTGCGGTAGTTACAAAGGGCGTGATATTCTTACTAGATCCGAGGAGAGAATCAGAGCTCAGGAAGATATGCTGGCAGTCCTGGTGAAAGCTGGAAGAGAAGGGTTGATGGATCGGGGAGATGCGGAGGGGAAAACTCCGCGACAGATTTGCAAGACCACGAGAGATGGGTGGATAACGAAGGATATACGTTGAGTCAAGAGCACGTGTTAAGGTTTGCTGCCACGATTACGAGACAGACTTGAAGGGGGTCGTATTTAGTTGCAAAGGTTTTGGCTGTGTTGACATGATGAGATCAGGCACTGTGTAGATTCGTTATGTATTCTCGTGTCAAAACTGAGTGATTGTTCTTTTGTCTTGACGAAAGTCTTTCTGGTTGGTTCTTCGACCTTCCTTACCACATCTCATCCTCTTGGTTCCTGTAGTAACCCCACTTCCGAATTTCCGAACAGCTTCCAGTACAGAGAAGTGCCAAATCCCCAGGCCAAACACTGTCCGCAAGATCTTCTTCAGATCCTCGGAAGCTAATACAGAACTCAGTCCGGTATTTATTCCACATCAGAAATGTCCACAACTCCAACAGATAGCCCGTCGGGATCCTCGCCCATCCCCATCCCGAGTGACCATCAAACCACGACAATGAGATAGCCTTAACAACGAATTCACCTTTTTCTATATCTTTCAAAACAGCTTCATCAGCGAGCAAAACATAATTGAACAGATAATCTGCCATAGCTCGACTCTCGTGGGGCCTTGTGCTCACGCGGTACTTGGAGTTAGCTTTCTCTACAACTTCAGTCTCTTTGAGCTTTTCGGCGTTGCAAAATTCCCTAAGACCTCGAACATCGAGACCATCCAGCCGAGAGGGATCCTCTCGGACATCTAGATAAAATAATTCCTGAACTCGTCGCCTATCATCTTGATCTGTTTCCTCGTCGTCCTCAAAGACTCCAAATGCCAGCTTAGTCTGATGCCTTAAAGAGTATAAAAGCGCTTGCCAATGCTTTTCAGACTCTTCACCGTAGTAGGTACGGTAAATGGTGAAACCCCATTTGCGGTAGTGGTGGAAATTGTCCGGGTTTTTCCTCCCTTCCGGTCCCAGCTTGGTCCCGCGCGGGATCTGCCAAACCTGACGCATCATGTCTTTGATAATGTCGGACATCTTGACAGAGCTTGATTATGAGCATACGCCAGGTGAAGGTTGTATTTTTTTTTTTTCTCTTTGAAATGTTGTAGAATGATGAGCTGTGATAACCAGCTAATTAAGCCGATGTGATCTCGAATATGGGATCTTAAGAGACCTTGGATTGGCTAAAATGGTATGGCTGAAGCGAGAACAAAATCATGTTGGTTGACATGCTTTAGATAAGGGAAATCACGTTGAGATAGCATGGTCCTGTCGATCCGGAATATAAATTCACCGACATGGGCGAAGGTGGAGTGGAACAAAACAGAAAGATATAGCGAAATCATCATTAGTCACAGACAAGCTACAATTCTGTCAAATTGTGCCGTTTACTCAAGGTGTAATGCATTTAAGGTTATATGTATAAAACTAGACATAACTTACGAGGCAACTGCCATATTGCCACAAAATTAATTAGCAGGTGGACTGTGCTTGCTTGTTATGTATTAGTTCCACTTTAAATACTTGCCGATGACTCATTCCCAATATCAAAAGAATTCCAATTATAAGTATTTAAAAGCTCAGTGTTTGTGCATGAAAAGGTTCAACTTCTCTTCGATCACTTGAATACTTAACAATAATGCCGTCCACTCTGCCCGAAGCTGAATCACCTTACCGCAATTTCGATCGGGGTCCAAACGAGTATCATAATGGCAAAGAGCCTCCTTACACACCAATCACTATGGTTGATCGTAATGGATCTGTTCTGTGCGAAACAGATCAATTTGACCTTCTTGGTGCAATCATCTATCGGGATGATGTGACGACTCTTGAGCAGTATCTCGATATTGCGCCATGGGTTATCGAGGAAATAGAGGAGCTTCCTCTATATTACTCCTTCTTCTACATAGCTGTATCACACGGAAGTCTTGGTGCACTTAAGACCCTCCTTTCCTACTACGTAAGAGTTATTGAACCAAACCAAATAATTACCTTTCGAAAACGCGGCTTCACCCTGCTTAACGAAGCTGCTAGGCGGGCCTATCTGGAGATAGTAGAATTTTTACTCGATAACCAGCCACTATACGCTGATATCCATGAGCGAGATTATACCGGCTGCACTGCTATTGCTGCTGACTCAGATTTATATTCAACGAGATACACCGAGGCATTCAACTGGCAGCCTTCTGTTGACAAGAGCGAAGCTGTGATGAATCTGTTACTGGATTGGGGTGCCTTTCCTTCGGACGTGGTTGCACGGGCTCATGAAGACTCGTCAGGGAAACCTGAAACCGTTTTGTTAATGGCATCCGAGTTGGCAGGCTCTAAGATGATCGAGAGGCTCGTTAGCGGCGGCGCAGATGTCCATGCCGAGTTCACAAAACACTCGCTTCAACTACGACTGTACGACGAACAAGACTATATCGTCGACAACGTCACTGCAATTCACATGGCTTCTTTTCGTGGTAACTTCGTTGCTCTTGAGACTCTACTCGATCATCATGGGGACACAGTCAGTGCCCTGGAAATGGTGTCCTCTTGTGACAGTCGAGGGAGTACCCCTCTTCACTGGGCTGCACGGAATAACCTGTATAACCCCAACTTACACGAAATTGCACAGAATATTAAAACAACTATCCATCTTATTTTAGACATAGACCCTGCGATAGTCAATGTCCAAGATATTGAGGGGAACACGGCCTTGCATTACGCCGCTCGATATTTCGGTGAAAATGGGGAAGTCTTCAGGCCAAATTTTCAAAGCCTTTGCGACAAGGGCGCAGATTCAAGTATACACAACAACCACGGAGAAACACCGCTACACAGTATGTTCTCCAGTGATGGTACAGATGAGACAATCGACAAACAAATCTTATCTCTCCTCCTTGCCCATGGCGCAAAGGTTAACGATATTGATCATGCTGGAAATACCCCTCTACATATTACAGCTCGAAGGCTGGATTATCATAACATAATGTCTTTTCTTATAGAACAGGGCGGTGATGCTACCATCGGTAATTCGACAAATGAGACACCTGTCCATGTAGCCGCTTCCGGCGATGTATCCACCCCGGGTCTGGCGGAGAAAGTTGAGATACAGAATGCAGTCCTCACAACTCTAACAAACGCCGGAGGGATTGAACTGATGGACCTGCCCAACGCAGAGGGAAAGACACCAAAGCAAATTTGCAAAGCGCAGAGGGACAAGTGGAGGGGGGATGAGAACAGGGAGCGCATGATAAATGGGCGCCGCGAACGAATTTTGGCAAGCACCGCGTCTTGCTCATCTATTTCCCCTGTCAATGTTGAACGCTGTCATAATTAGGACTTGGAAGATTGCGCTTTATCTTGGTAACTTAGTCGTTGGTGGAATGTTTCGCATGAGTGGAAGAAGTGCTGTTAGTGTCCCAACTTAACTCTAGCTTCTCACTACAGGGTATGGAACCTACCTACCCCTCATCTTATCCCAATCACTCCCTTGCCTAGCAAGTGTAACATTGCAACAGAATGCGACTTGACTTCCTGGTAATTCTTGCTAGGGCTATAACTTTTGCGAGTGGTGAACTTCGGCCATATAGCCGCTACTATGGCTAAGAAATCTCGTAAACAAAAAGGACAATCACCAGTGGGAAGAACTGTTTGAAGAAGGTACCATGTCGGACAATGTTACCTCAATCGAGGATCTATCCGGCCAGATTGCCACGCCACAACGACCTATCATCCTTGTCATTGGCCCGCACGTCCCAGACCAAGGTCCTGACAATGATACAAAGGTTGAGGCAAGCCTGCTTTTCAGAAGCCTAAACGATGAATTAGAACCGGATTGCCTCCGTAACAAATCAACTTGGTGGTTTCGAACCTATGAAGGGCACTGTAATTGGCTGAAGCGAGGTGAATCGGGTGAAGGCTCTATTGGATCGGCCAGACCACGCGACTACCAACAATACACATACGCCGATGATATACCCAAGCCACGAGAAGGCCCAAACCCACGAGCCACTAGTAATTCGATTTTCAAAAGGAAGAAGACGATTTACTATGAACATACGCCTCTCCTTCTGGGGCTTATTGAGGTGAGAGTGTATCATCCGTGGATTCTCGATTCTTGGTGCTGACTTATTCAGTTCATCATGCATGACGTTACGTATGGCCGAGTTTCTATCGATGAGTTTATTGAAGTCCCTATGCCAGAGGATGAGGAGGTATTTTCTATTAACACCATACTCAGAGTGCCAAGAACAGCCGCAATGCCCGGAACGGGCACGTCCAGAAGTAACCCTCGTGAAAACATCAATATGGCAACAACATGGCTCGACATATCGTCTTTATAGGGCAGCACTACTGATATAGCACACCGACTTCGATCAAAAGTTGATGGCAAACTTCTCATGCAAGAGGTCCAGTCCCCTGGGACCAGGGCAAAAGCCTCTTACCTTCCCTTCAACAGCATGGGTGTACCGACCAACACGCGGCCTGGTGTAGAGCCAGAGGGACTGTTTGCCGGAGGCGATCCTCGTACCAATGAAGACTGGCTGCTTCTTGGTATCCACATATTACTACTTCGTGAGCATAACAGGCTCTGTGACATTCTCAAGAAGCAGAAGCCGGGCCGGTACGATGAGCAGCTGTATCAGACCGTGCGACTCGTCATGTCTGCGAAACATGCATTGATCGCCAACGCATACCAAATGGCCTATTGGACAGAGAAGATGCCATGGCCAAGAGATGACGGATTTCCTCTTTACCGTCAGATTTTTGGTGAGAACGCATTGGAAATAAACCCTGCCAACACGTATCCTTGGCCGCTTGTCACCAAAAATGGAAAGCCAATGACGGTCTCTGCAATGATGGCTGTCGTCTATCGCTTTCACGAGTTTATCATTCCGAGCTTCCCAATCAAGGATCAGAACAATGAGACATTATGGGAGCAAAACTTGTTTGAGACGAGCTTTAATAGTACTGGGTTACTCAATGTCGGGCTGGAAAGAATTCTTGCTGGGGCTCTTTGGTCGCACATTCCCGACTTCAAGCCTGGAGTAGACGAGAGTTTCAGAAGCGCTGGAATCTACCGTGGGCGTCCCTTTGACATTGTCGTCTCAAGTATTGTGCATAAGCGAGAGCAAGGGTTGTCGGCATTCAACCAATATTTTCACGAGGACAACGCTTAGGATCAAGAAGTTGTTGTCCCAATTTGAGATACTTGAGATAAGTTTTCGACTGACCCTGGAGTCATTGAAAATCTGAAGAAGCTCTACAAGCACCCTGACGATGTCGACCTCGTCGTGGGCTGTCAAGCTCATCATCAGCCTGTTTGTTTAATATTCGGCATGGGAAACTCTGACCGTTTCTCTATCGGCTTTGCGATGATGCGTTGTCTTCTTGTGGACCGCCCGTGGGATTGCCATCCAAGTAACGCTCTGGAAGACATGATATGGGAGCGAAAAGACGTACCCGGTTTTTCCAACTTTAGGTTTTATAGCGACTTTTGGGTCAAGGAGCTGGATTTGCCAGCCTATGGTACGAATCTCCTGTAGCGTTTGATCACAGAAAACTCGGAGATCAATTGCGTTCAGAGATCGCCTTTGTTTCCACCTGACAAGGATACCAACCCAATTCACTGTTCGAAAGAAGCAGGTAAAGTTTAATTATTGGGCTGTTTTGTTGAACTTTTTCCAAATCGCCCTTTGGTTATTAAAACAAGGTCCTTGTAGCTTCATCGCTACAGTCATCATCACAGCGGGCAGCGGCATCATAGCAATCATGCACTACCTGCGATGGAAGACTTCGGGGAGACGCAAAACCTGAACTAAAGCACTCTATTGTCTTGGGATAATCTTCTTATGCATATAAGTGCATATAAGTAAAGCTGTCATAAGCCACGGAGGGAAGAGAGAAACACTAACGCCATTACTACTATATTGGTCGAACTTTGACTCCATGAAATACTTTAAATATGACCAAAGTAAATCTTACAAGTCATCCTAATCGAGGAATGTCCTAACGTGTTGTTTGTAACAGCGGTATGATATCAGATTGTCATACGAAACTTAAGTAAATTTCTTTGAAGGATTTCCTTCTTCATGTTCTCCAATTCCTCCATGTCCCAGTTCACAGTGATGAACCTGCCGGAGAGCCAGTCCCGCCTCTCACGAGATAACCAGACCATAGTATCGGCGGCCAGCTCCAGTCTATCATTCAGATGAGAATGCATCGCCGGGGGTATGTTCAAAGCGAGCTGGGTCTTGATCCCACCTGGATGAATCGATATGGCCACTAATCCCTGCTCGTAATATTTCTTATCGATGAACTCAGTAAAACGGCAGAGAACGAACTTGCTCGTCTGGTACGCTGATGCTCCAGGAAGGACGATCTGAGCGCCGACACTACTGATATTGATTATAGTTTTGGCCGATGACTTGAGAAGCAGCGCGATGAAATAGCGGGCGGACAGGTAAGTTCCTTCCATGGTGACCTCCCAAGTCCACCACTCCGACGGGTCAGACTCGATGACGGGCTTCCACTCCTCAAGGCATCCTGCATTGTTGATCAAGATGTCTAGGCTGCCGTCGAGTATTTCTTTGGCAGTCTCGGCGGCGGCTTTAACCGACTCTTCTGACGTGAGATCCAGTCTGATAGAATGAACGAGTGGTTGGGGCCAATTTGCCTTCTTGGCGGCATCTCTGATAGCCGCTTCAATCTTGGTCATGTCAGAACGAGCAGCCAGGATGATTTTCGAGCAACCTGCCATATCGAGGCGAATTGCGGTAGCCTTCCAGATTCCCTTGGAGGCGCCGGTGATGAAGTGATGAAGACTGATTTGCCGGTCAAGTCGGCTTTGGATGGATTAATGAAAGGATAAGTGCCGTTATGCGTAGAGACGTAGCTGGCCAGAGTAGGCGAGTTAGTCCCACGCAAAGAAGAATCGTGAGCTGACATGATGAGTCTGAAAATGCACTGTCAAAGTGGTACCAGTGAGATTCGCGGAGGTACTAACAGGCGTTGATTTACCGTAACTGACGGTTTAATTAACAATTTAGTCTAGCACTGATCCTGTTTAAAAAGTAGAATTTGCATTTCAAATCAAAAAATGATAGTCTTATTATCATTAAACTGGTTCCAAATCTCTTGCAATGTGTGGAAATGTATATCTCTAAAGTACTCCTGCTCCTGCTTTTCTACCTCTCGTTCTGGACATCTTGCAGCACCAGACGCGGAGTACAGCTGCAATTGTGCAAAAGTGATATCATCCACTGAATTACCAGGCATAAGCGTGTCAATTACCTCGTTCAGGGTGCTGACTTGAACTGTAAACTTGGGACGCTCTCGCCTGATCGTATCCACGATTTCCCGCCATGTAAGTCTTTGACCCGACATGAAGGTGTATGGTGCCCAAATTGGCCCATTCACCAATGCTACAAGCCCTTTTACCACATCTCGCGCGAGAGTGATATCAATAGAGTCTTGCAAGCTTCCGGGGACAGAGAATTTCTCATTATCAAAGTCAATTAACGACCCCTCTCTCATATTTCGAATGTATCGGTTCGACGCCGGGACAAAATAATCTGCGAAAAATCCGATACAGACAATAGTCCACTCGACTTGGTCTTGCTGCTTCAAGGCCTGTCGGACACGTTCATTGATGTTTCGGAAGTAAGCTGGCTGATCGGGATAGTCGCGAGTGTTGCCTGCAAACTCGGATGGAATGAAACGTTTGCAAGACGCGCTTCGCCGGCAAGCAGCCAAGAGTTGGAGGTGTATATCGACGTAAGTCTGGGACATGTCCACTATAGTGGAGATTAGGGCCTTGCAGCCTCTCAATGCCTCGTCAAGTGAGGTGCTTGAGTAATCGGTCATGAATTGTTGTACCCCTTCTTTTGCTAAGTGAGGCTTGTATGTGCGAGTAAGGATGACAAGGTCAAGCCCTGCCCTTGGAAATTCTTCGACCATGTATCTGGCCAGATCGCCCGACCCGGCAATTGCGATGGACATGATTGACCACAGGTTGACCGGGGAAGGATAGGGGATGAGCTGGGTTGATGAATGTAAGGTATATACTGATATGAACTTTTTTGACGCAATCTAATCATGCTTTCCTTGGAGTGAAAGGATTTCATAAGGCGTATAAGTACCCGGTGTCAATGCGATAGTTGAGCGTTACTTGTTTCCATTTTCAGTAATGTAAAGATGTTAAGATACCTTGGCTACATCTCGGGTAACCGCTCAATTTGGAAATTTCTATGTGGGGCTGGTTCTGAGTCGCAACCATGTTATTCACGGTGTCTCCGGAAGACAAGACACTAGCCATTTCCATGTCAAGGCGGACTCACTCTTCGGCTAACTTCACTCAAGATCTTCATGACCTTACTAAAGTCAATCGTCGTATGCGTATCGGTGTTGCATTGAATGCCTTGATACAAGTACGCGTCAATTTCAAGCACCGGTATTCGGGTAACCCAGCCTTATGATAGTAAGAAATACCTAGACAGCAAGTAGTTCAAGGCCACAGACAAACTAACTTTAGAACTTGTACGTCTTACTCAGAGGTCTCAATTTATTTTACACACCCCGAGCCACGCGTCTGCGGCTATCGCCACAGTAATATTAGTTCGGTATTCGAAACTGTTCAACCTCAGGCTTCAATCTTACGATCGACCTTCTCAGCGCCTTTATTGACATCAACAAAGTACAAGGAGCACAAATTCCGACGCTGATATTAAATCATGTGTTTCATATGGATCGGCATGGAAACAAGTATATCTGAGCATTCCAGTACTTCCGTGAGTACTGGAACCAAGGTCGGAATGAATCCGAGTACTAACCTGAATCTTGGCGCCTTATCTCATGTTCCCCACTATCCTTTTGGCGATATCTCGAATGTGACCAAATTACACTGGGCAGAACAAACACAAGGTAAACGATTCATTATATGCCTAACCCACCTTGTGCGTCCTGAGGAATTCAGATGCATTTCAACAGTACAGTACGTGCGAATGAATTCACAGTTTCTCATGGCATAAAAATAGCTTCAGGTAGAAGATGATACCAGCAACCCAGAAAGGACTGTTAGACAAGCACTCTGTAGCATGCAATTCCAGGAACCCGGTACAAATATGAACTTGACAGTCAGAAGGCACATGCTTTCCAGTGGCAAATGTAATCTACGCTAGCTTCGAGGAAAGTTTATATTAGCTCAGGGAGTGCATTGTTGTTGGGACTAGTATTGAACTGGTATAGATCCGGGGTAGATTGTTGGGGTCATTGCCCTAGTGCCGTCGATAAGAGAGACCCATCTCGCATCCCGTCTCAAACAAGAAAGTCGTTCCCAAATCGATGCGGGGTTAGATATACGAGAACACGCCTCAAGCTTTAGGATTGGCCTTGTTTTCGGGGCCTATGGATAGCCTCGAATTGGAGATATGTATAAATTCCAACGATAACTTCCTCTATCTGATCAAATCGATCCTAACACTTCTCAAACAAGATAACAGTGAAATCATTCACCTCTTTCATCAAACCGAAACGACCTACTTTTTCTTCCCTTAGCCATTGATCAACCACGGCAATATGGCTCCCCCAGAGGCAGAAAAGCCAGTTGATCACACTCTCAACCGCCGCCCTTCCGTCAGCAAGGGCGAAAATACAGAGATCAGTAATGATGCTGCGAGACTAATGGGTAAGGTGGTCCCCAAATTATTAGCATTATCTGGATTTTTAACATCCTCTCAGCAATGGGCTACCAGCCCCAGATGAGGAGAGATATCAGCACTCTTCAGCTAATTGGGGTGGCTTTCATGGTCACAGCATCCTGGCTTGGAGTACTGGGTGGTTTTACAACTGGAGTAGTGGTCGGAGGATCAGTTTGCCTCATCTATGGTCTGATCATTGTCGGTGTCTTTAGCACTTTTTTTGCTATCACCCTTGGAGAATTGGCGAGCGCTATGCCTACAGCTGGAGGTCAGTACTACTGGGTTTCTGTCCTTGCCCCCAAGAAGCTCTCTCGCCCCTCGGCCTTCTTTACCGGTCTCTGCAACCTGGCCGGCGGTGTCGTGGCCACTGCTGGCTCTAGTGTTTTGCTTGGCAACATGGTGTTGGCCTGTGTTAAGCTCTATCAGCCGTCATTGTGAGTCAGCCCTGGTCTCATTAGCTACCCCTATCTTTCGAGGCTTATCGTCATTATTAGCGAGATCCATGCCTGGCAGAATTGGCTGATCGGCCTTGCGTTCAACTGGACCGCCTGTTCAGTCAATATGAGCAAGAAGACCGTCGCCAGGACCTTGTCTGTAGGCATGTTCATCAGTATTGCCGTTGTTATCGGTCTCGTTATTTCCATCCCAGCCACCAGTCCCGAACATACCGACGCGAAGTTTATCTTCACGAGCACCGAGAATGTGAGTGGCTGGAGCTCGCATGGCATGGCCTTCCTTGTTGGCCTAATCAACGCCAACTATAGTTTTGGTCTCATTGATACCGCAGTGCACTTGGCCGAAGACATCACCAACCCTGAGAAGACCGTGCCCAAGGCTCTCTTATTGACCGTTGGGATCAGCTTTTTTACAGCCTGGCCGCTTGCTATTCTACTAATGTATTGCTTGTCAGACTTTGAAGCTATTGTCAGTACCCCAACAGGCCTCCCTTTGCTAGAGCTCTTCCACTTCGCATTCAGGGGCAATAAGGCTGCAGCGGTGGCAATGCTGGCCTTGGTAGCCTTTTGCTACTCAATCGCCATGGCTTCACTTCATGCCTATATGTCCAAGATCTGCTGGGCTTTTGCAAGGGACAACGGACTCCCTATGTCTCACCTTTGGTCCAGGGTTCACCCAGCCCTCAATGTCCCTATATATGCCCTCATTCTCTGCGCTACCCTTGTATCAATTCTATCGACACTTGTTATGGCTTCGACGACAGCCTTCAATAGGTAAATGGCTTTATATATTATCAAATGACTAATGACTAACTTCTATGTAGTCTCGCTGCTGGCGTCATTATATTTCCATCTCTAACATATACTTTGCCAGCTATCTATTCTCTACTTCCCAGTAATAAACATATCAAAGGTCCCTTCAACCTGGGTGCTATTGGGACCCTTTCCAAGATCATGACGGCTACCTTCTGTATTTTTGCCATTATTATCTATTCGTTTCCTTATTTCATGCCTGCGACTGCAAGCAGTGAGTGTCCTCCTAACCTTTTACTCGCCGCCTACTAACTCCTCCCACCAGACATGAACTATGTGTCGGCTATTCTCGGAATCTTTTGTATCTGGACAGTGGGCGACTGGTTTGTGCGTGCTCGCAAAACCTTTATTATTCGAGAGGTGGAGGATGAGATAGCCCGGGCTTAATAGTAACATTAATGAGTGTAAAGTAGAAAGGAAGAAGTCTGAAGAATAGCAGGTTTGAAGATAATCCGAAGCAATATTTCTTTTGAGAAGTAGAGATTGTGGCCCAGTGAAAGCTCCCTCATGTCTTTTCCATGGGTGGTAAATGATCAATAACTAAATATCGATGTCTAAGCTCCAAAGATACAAAGACTAAGAAAACATTCAACCCCAGTATCGTATAGCACACTCAATGTCTAGGGCGATTAGTTGTGCTAGATGACGTTCCAGGTGTAGATGCATTAGCATGAACGGATGGTCCTTTGCGTTTTTGTCCCCCCCCGCTTTGGCACACTTATTTACTGCTCGGGAATATTCCCAATGAGGAAAGAATCTGTCCCTAGCCGGCCGCGGAATAAAGTAGTGGCTGTTCTGGCCGGTTGTCAACCTTTTCTGTGATTTGGATTCCTTCTTTTTCACTCTTTCGTTTTCCATCAATTTTACTCACGACCAACCCCGGACCTCAGTACCTGTCAAACGGAGAACTGCCTGAATAGACACAATGTCTTTGCGCATTGAACAGGTGAATTGGAGTTTTCTTCGTAACTACAAAGCGGAAAGCTCAGACTCTTAGATCTACACATATCCTATCAAGTCCCTCAGAGGTGTACGACTCGAATCAATACGAGCCCTTCCTACTGGCTTCGCATATGATCGTCATTTTATGCTGTGGGATGTTGAGAAGAAGGAGAGTCTTCATGTCGGCCTTCGATCCTCTCTTTGTCTCTTCACCACCAGCTTAACTCCTGAGCATGAACCTCAAAGTATCAAGGTGCACTATGGTCTTAGCCATACGTTTGATAAGCCAAACAAACATGTCGATCCATCTCCATTGATGGTACCCTTGGTCCCGAACGTGAAGGGGCTACCACAGGTAACCGTGACGATGCACTTAAGTCCTTGCTTAGCGTTTGACATGGGACAAAAATACAACGACTGGTTTAGCGACCGACTCGGATTTTCTGTCAAACTTCTCTACATCGGAGACCATCGCAGAAAGGTTCTGGGAAACATGGGCCAGGGAGTCAGCATTAGTACGGTCCAAGCTGAGCCGTGGTTAGCGATTATTCCGGCAACCTTCTTCTTGGGTTACTTTCTGCTTCCACAACATGCACCAAGTCAGACCCCGTTAATCATTGCTATTCTAGCGGTTGTTTCAAGTTGTGCGGTTGTGTTGCAACAATTGGGGCTGTGGAAAAAGTCCAAGAAGCCCTTGATCACCTTCGCGGACCTCGCTGCGTATCTTGTCATCAGTCGAAAGAGCTACGAAGACGTCAATGACAGGCTTCCAGACGAGGAGGAGATGGACATCACCAAATTCCGGGCCAACATTGTTGTTTCAGGAGCCGAAGAAGCATATGAAGAAGATTTTTGGGCTGAATTGCAATTCCGAGGGAGCATCGCCATGAAGTTAACCCAGAACTGCGCCAGGTGCAGTAGCCTCAATGTGGACTATGCTACTGGCAAAGCTGGCACCAGTGAGGCTGGTAAGGTTTTGAAGAAATTGAGCAAAGACAGGAGAATTGATCCAGGTGTTAAATGGAGTCCGGTATTTGGAAGATATGGCTTTATCATGTCAGGTTCTTCTTCAGATGGCACTGTCGTCCTCAATGTAGGTGACAAAGTCGAGATAACAAAGCGCAACTCACAACGAACAATCACAGGCAAGTAGGGTGCATTCAGTAGCAAAAGACTACGTGTAGCTAACAAAGATTGTGCAGATTACCCCAAAAGTTGATTGCTAGTGCAATTGGTTCCCGAGAACAAGAGACAGCGGATGCCAGGGTCAAGGATACTATATGTCAATGCTGGGGAAGATACAAGTTGACAGGCGCATTCGTTTCAAGATCTTAACCCTTAAGTTTTTCGGTATCAGTCCCAACGAGGAAAAAAAGACAAGTGTAGTAAATGGCCTCATCTTTCCATAACATGCATGAAAAAAGCCAACTGCAACGAGACGGATCCCTATGTTTTCTGCTCGAGATCTACATGAGAAGTGTTTGTCTGACACGCTGATAACCGTGAAGAGACCTTTCTAGCGGGCCTCTTATATCCTATTTGAAACCGTATCCGACCTCTCAGCGGCGTGCACTATTATGTTTTCACCCAGTGAAGGAGCAACGGCTTGCTCAAGAGAGATTGGCGATAGACCACCACAAGTAATACAGAACTGCGTAGCGCCATTACATTATCGGGCTGAGCGAGTACCGGGCGGGACAAGTGGAAAGCCAGCTTGTATTTCTGGGGATACGCGGGGTTGGCTTTAAATATGGGTTTAATGCTTCCGACACGCCTTTTCGTAGCGGCGTACCCTTCTTTCCATACACAGCTTACTAGTATTATCTCTTACACCTTCAATGGTATGTACATTTTTAGTCCAGACCTTTTACATAAAGAGTTATAGTACACCATTTAGGCACTGTCATATATGAGGAAAAAGCCAATAATTTATCCTAAGATTCACTTCTAACTGAAAATTACTCACCTCCCTATGGCAGACGGACATGCTGACATCACCCAGAAGATTAAATTCTTCATAGTAAGAAGTACCTGGTTCTTAAACAGACAGTCCGTTAACAATTTGGATTTAACATAAGTTGAGTTAACAGTGAAATATTCATATAACACCATGCTGGAAAAGCCCTTGCCGATTAATTACATATAACCTGTTGAACACCACGATATAGATGCTCAAGTCATCATAATCCCAGTCCGGAATACCAATTTGATATTTCGTGAAGCGAGA
>NW_017264847.1:69725-266096 GCF_000149955.1 Fusarium oxysporum f. sp. lycopersici 4287
TATCGCGATATAACTTTTATTCCGCAAGTCAGTGTCTGCAGATGTAAGCTCAGCTGCAGCGCTAAGTAGAGGTAGGGACTGGTAGTTGACGCAGGGTTCGGTGAGGGGAGTTTCGAGCATGCTTTCTATGGTTTGTAAAGCAAGAGATCTGATATTTGATGCAGAACCGGGCTCATTGTCGTTTTGATCATGACCATCTAGTTTATCGAAAGATGAGAACGTGTCAGAACTCTCGACGAGATGGCGTGCCTCATACAGCATCAACAGGCCATGATTTCGGTAAGCGCAACTCAGGTCGCGGATATACTTATCGCCACGGGTTGGCAACCATGCTAAAAGTTGTCTTTCGGCTTCTCCGTCGTCAAAGTCTGGGTCTGTATGGCCACGATCGTAAAGTCGTCTACAGTGACGACCAACATCAGCAACCTTTGAATAAAGCTCCGAGGAGAAGCCTATCATGGGATGAAAGCAATCAGGGTCCTGTCCCAACGTTGGTATCCCTTGATTTAGAACATTGTCGGGGTCATCGAGAATCGAGCACGTCATATCCCAATAGAGAAACCAACCATACAGGAGCTGGATTAGAGGATCTGCCTCATTCCTTGAACCAGCCATATTTCTTGGGCCAGCCAGAATAACCTTTATAAGAGCACGGGCCCCATCTAGGTGCTCTTTGCCCCATGATTCAGGGCGTGACTCGATCCAGGAAGAGGATACTCCGAGTAGAAAGACGGTGAGTATAGAAGTAATAGAGATGGTTTCAGAATCCTGCACCTGCAGCTCCTCGCGAACTAGTCTCATAGAATGACCACGTTCTTGTAGGCAGAGAGTAAGAGCTCGGTCATTAAAGAAGACCTCATGGCCAGCACTGATGCTCTGTATCGCGTGGAGTAGTGAAGGGCTAGCTACCATATATGGTAAGAGAGGTAGCGCTAAGGGATTGTGATTCTTGTCGATGCAGAGGCCTTGACTGACCTGCTCAATCCAGTATTGAACGAGCCTCTTATTTGGAGGGTTATCGGCGGGCCAGGAGTTGAGGAGCGCCATATTGGACAGCCAAGGCATCTCAATTCGCCACCGAGCTGGGCGGTTGCTAGCCATGCAGACGGAGCCGCGACGTTGGCAGCGTAGGCATACTGGAAAGGTCTCATCGCACTTGACGCGTCGGATTCGGCATTCTAAACAACCCAGACGACTCTTTGTGCGTTGAGACTTGGAGCTTTCCTCGCAACGAGACGTGGAATGGGAGGGGAAGGATATTTGGCAAGCAGACGGTTCATGCTCATGGGCTTCAATCGCCTTTTGATACTTGGAACCGTTGGCAAATCTCACTTTGAAGGGCCGTTTGGTCGCGACACTCATATTGCGTTGTGGGTATTCTACAGTATTGCAGAGCTTGACGGACAATTCTTCAGCTTGAATTGAATTGATGAGGGGTTGAAGGAGGAAAAGGAAAAGGTTCATGGACATGCGTGATTAGCGGTTATCTCCCGGCACTCCGGCCCCAGCTGTGAGTTAAACTGTTCTGGGCTACGCTTATCCCCATGTACTGTAGTGGGTGGAGCTGGACGTCACTTACCCCGCGTGCGGTACTCAGAGACCCGGGCTGATGGGTTCTGGAGCGTCAAACCTGCCTGTGGTTGGTTGGAGATAGGAAATGATTACCTCAGGGCTCAAGGATGAGATAAGACCAGTCAGAAAGAGATAAGGGTCGTAGTCGATATGATAGCCAGATTGGAAGCTGATAGATATTGATTGTATCGTATGGTTCAAGATACAATGAATCAAGAATCTACCTATTGTCGATGCTTGAGACATTTCTGCTGCTATTGTGATCTCGTGTTCTTGCATTTTTGATCCGGGATACTCTTGAGGGAGAGAGGAGGTGTAGGCTTTTATGCATTACAGACGAAGGATATAAGTTCATACCAGTGGAAGAATAATCCTTAGAGGCCTATATATCTAAGTATAGAGGACTTTACTATACTTATATTATAGAGAAAAGGTATTTTTTTTATGAGGTAAAGGTGCCTAGGAAATGAGAGAGAACAGACACCTTTATACCATCATCGTCGGTGCGACTGATGCAGGCAGTCACGCCACCGTCGGAAAGTGCATGCGGGGTATCAGGCCTGGATAAAAGCGGAAGCAGGTGTATCTGGTTTCAGGCATGCTAGAATTATTGGTATCCGGCTGAGACCTGAGGTTGTGGATGGATCTTAACATGTCCTACGCGCAACAACGGTTTCTTTCTTCAAGCGGTTTAGCGTAGTCGAACGCTGCAAGACTCCCCTGTAGGGTACTCCCTTGAGGTCTATTATTATAATTCAAGTCCTTATTACCGCCGCAGTCGATAGAATAGATCGGGACCATGTCTTTGCTGCAGCATGAGAGAAGCATTTGCTGGGCTGGCCACGCAACCAGGAGGGCATCCCGGTCTTGTCAACTACTTATAAAATACATACCGAGAATATTCAGCAGCGTTAAGAAGCAAAGATCTTAACTACAGGTTGGCCGTGAGGTTTTTATTAGCGTTTGCAATAATGATCTCAGACGTGCGCTGCCCCACGGCCAGAACAGTGAGTATGAGTTTGATTATAGGGATTAGAGGAAACACACTGGCATCGGCAATCCGTAGCCTTTTGACTTGATGCTAAGTTTGGGGGGAACAACAACCATCAGGCCATGGACAACATCTCCCATCTTGGCCGTGCCACATGGATAATACACCGTGTTGGTGTCTTTCGGCGGTACTCGGACAGCTCCTGATCAGTCTGGCACCCAGACCCAGGGGCTACATCACGTTTGATCCATTTGCTCAATAGGTGCTGGCTAACAATTTCTCGAGCGGTCCTTCGAGGTCAGACAATAGTCTTCTCATCATAGCCATCGGGGTCAGTGAAATAGCGGAAATTAATGGCAGGATGCTCTCCGGGATCGGCAGACTTGAGGGATATTTTGCCACATGAGCGAGATCAAGTAACATGGGGTGTCAAAGAAATTACAGTTTTAGGCGATGCATAGCCCAGAGCTGCCTGGTGGACGTCGAATGGTATGGTGTAGATATGCATCAGTGCATCAGGAGCAGTACCATCGCCCCCTTGGATATTGGGAGGCTCTCGGCAGGCAAGGAGAGCGACGTCGGCCCACAAGACTGTCTTGTCCTCGCGAGGCTCGTGGAGCTCCCAAGTGATAATCACCTCGGGATGGTTCTGCAAGTTCTCTCCCACGCCCGGCAAGTCGTTGATGACCTGGATGCCAAGGTTCTCAAGCTCTTCTCAAACGCCTATGCCGAAGAGGAGTCCAATCGAGGTGTCATTCGCGCCGGCGCACAAAATGGTTTCCTTCTTGGCATTGATGCTCAACTTGCGACTAAATTGCAGAGTAACGTTCACACCAGTGGTGAAGCCATCTATCACGTCGATGCGATAAATCCAGGCGTTGGTTAGTACTGTGAGATTCGGTCGCTTCTTTTCGCCCCTCAAGATAGGATGGATGTAAGCAACGCTTGCACTGACTCGGTATCCAGTGTCCTGGTCACACGTCAAGTAGCAGAGAGAGACACCGCTCTTGGAGATACTCACAGCTGAGGTTATTTCGTGGTTAACGCTGTCCACATTTGGGATCTTGAGGGCCTTGTTCGTTAACTACAAGAAGCCATAAACGATAGGCTTTTGATGACGGTCGTAAATCAGCATAAAGGTTGCGCGAATCCTGTCTATCAGGCGCTTCGCAGTCTCCCAATTTCAGCGAACTGCACCGGCCTCTTGCCACTTCTGGACGTCGTGCTCAAGCAAGGCTACCATTGTGGCTAGAACAACCATTGAGCACCTTGGCCCGCAAATGGAAGATATTGCTGTTTACTAGGGTTAGTCTGTTAGTCTTGCGTGAGAGAAGTTGAGGGATGGACAAAACTCACCATTGGGCTGCTCCGTGGATTTGAACCCGTAGTCGAATTCACCGCCCATAAGGTTGTCCATACTTCGCAAGTCAAGGATCGACTTGTTATCCAAGCCGCTCGGTCCAGCCCCTATCATAGGAATCTTGCAATCTGGTAGTGCTTCTGCCAGCCGACTTGCAGTCACACAGCCGGCTTCGCCTCCTCTAATAATAATGTAGTTATAGTTGGTGTTTGTGAGATCCGCAACGATTGCCATTTTAGACAGGGCACAACAAAATGGATTCAGAGCAGTTTCTATAGAGTAGATATCATATGAATTAAAATAAATAAATAAATAAAAGTTACAATGAGTAAATTGCTGTTTGCTTGATTTTATTTAATCATTGCATCCAAAGCTGAGCTTCATGTGTGGGGACGCGAGTGATCCTTCAGATCTCCCGGGATTGCTGCAAGATAATTAGCAGCGACTTTCACAGTACTGTAATGCAGTAATGCAGCAAATTGAATAGCTACTGATCTGCTCTCCATGCAAAAAAGGAACTACTGTTCGACAATGTCATTTCGCCTGGATCTGTATGAAACATTGGGGATTTCGACTACCTACCCAGTAGGTTTGGGGACTGCTGGGTCACCGAAGCAACCCCGCACATTTCTTACCTGATCTGGCGAGTTTCCGACGACCCCCCACAAGCTATTGCAATGTGGGCGCCAAGCGAATACGTGTGGTTGCACTTGTCTAGCGCTATAGACACCTACCCAAAAGAGAAGAGAAACGAGACACAAGAGCCGAGTGGAAAGGATTGACACACTAAATAATTTGGCACAATGGGCACAGTGGGCCACTGGAACGGAACATTCCAGACACGTTTCACAATTCGTATAATATGCCGATAGTGGTAGCACCTTGACCATTCTTCTATCCTGAAGTTAGAAAGCCCTGTGCGCACGATTGATCATGGCGTCATCCGCAACCATCGCTGAGCTGACTGCGCCCAATGGCGTCAAGTATCAGCAGCCACTGGGTTTGTTTATCAACAATGAGTTCGTCCCGGCAAAGTCCGGCAGCTACATTTCTTCTGTGAACCCTGCGTGAGTTCACCTTTGCCTGAGGCAGTATATTGTCCGGCGTTCTCACATACCTTGGGATATAGGGACGAGGTTGAGATCGCCAAAGTTCATGCCGCTGAAGCCGAGGATGTCGATGTAGCAGTTCAAGCGGCAAGGACTGCCCTGGACGGACCCTGGAACGACTTTACATCTACAGAACGAGGCCGTCTTTTGGGTCGTTTGGCTGATCTTGTTGAGGCAAATGCCGATATTCTAGGCACGATCGAGGCTTGGGATTGCGGTGAGTGTAGACTTTTGATTCACCGTCAAGGCGTTACCATCCTCTAACTTCTTGATGATTGCAGGCAAGCCCTACGGAGTTACTCTGGTGGATGATATCCCAGAAACCATAGCAGTATTAAGGTACTATGCTGGATATGCAGACAAGCTGCATGGGCAAGGTACCAAGTTATCCTTACCCCGGACTCTGAAAGGTGCTAAAACGAGACTATCAGTAATTGAAACCGAAAAGAACCAACACGTCTTTACCACTCGCGAGCCTATTGGGGTTTGCGGTCAGATAATTCCCTGGAATTATCCCCTTAGCATGGCAGCCTGGAAGCTGGGGCCTGCTGTTGCCACTGGAAATTGCGTGGTGATTAAGGCAGCCGAGCAGACTCCGTTATCCATTTTATACCTTGCAAGCCTTGTCAAAGAGGCTGGCTATCCCAAGGGCGTAGTTAACGTGATCAATGGATATGGCAAGGATGCCGGTGCGGCGCTCGCAGGGCATATGGATGTTGATAAAATTGCATTCACTGGCTCAACCGAGACTGGCCGGGAGATTATGAAACTGGCATCGGCCAACCTCAAGAGCATCACTCTGGAAACAGGTATGCCACATCCATCAGCTTTGGACAGCTCTCTCACAACTGTCACGTTCCATCAAACAAGCTAACTCTTTCAAGGTGGGAAGTCTCCCCTGATTGTCTTTGAGGATGCCGACCTCGAAAAGGCTGCCTACTGGGGACACATTGGCATCATGTCAAATGCTGGGCAAGTTTGTACAGCTAACAGTCGGATATTCGTTCACGAAAAGGTGTATGATGACTTCATGGCACATTTCCTGAAGCAAGTCAACGGCGCCAAAATCGGGAACCCTTTTAGCCAAGACACCACCCAGGGGCCCCAAGTGAACCGGATTCAACGAGACAGAGTCCTTCGATACATTGAGCTTGGAATTTCTGAAGGTGCCTCGCTGGCGGCCGGGGGTAAGGTTTTTGGAAATCCTGATGAAGGTAAAGGCTTTTTCATCGAGCCAACAGTCTTCACTAATGTAAAGGATGACATGACTATTTATCGGGATGAAATCTTTGGGCCCGTAGCTGCTGTAACGACTTTCAAGACTGAGGAAGAGGTTGTCAGGCGAGCCAACGACACGCCATTTGGACTTGGTGCCGCAATCTTCACTAAAGATGTCAGCCGTATCCATCGAGTGACTCGCAGGATACAGAGCGGAAGTAAGTATTCTCGATCATTATCATGTCTCCTGCCCCCTGTTCACCATTGCGTTACTCGATTCTGGATGGAAAGCCTCGAGAGCTAACTTGTTTCTTTCTAATAGCTGTATGGGTCAACAGTAGTAACGACTCAGACATCCGCGCTCCATTTGGTGGTTACAAACAGTCGGGAATTGGCCGAGAATGCGGTCAAGCAGGCATAGAGGCTTACACTTCAGTTAAGACGGTCTTTATCACTCTAGACTAGATATTTAAGCCTAAGTCACCATTTGACATTCACTGTTGTCTGCATATCCAATTAAACAGGGCTTGTCATGAAGGTCAGAGTCGAGCTCTCAGCCAAGCGATCAAAGAAACAAAGATTCAGCCTGCCGATGTCCTCTTGTCAATGACAAATAAAACTGCGTGATACGTCGCTGAAACAGCAAATTATCTTTTTACAAAGTTTGGCATATAATTCACACGCAACCACAAGTTACATTCAACAGCAATGTATTTTAGGATACATTATGCTTCTAGTAGTGCAGTCTACAGTAGACATATCAAGGGTCGAAACATCGCCACTCAAAAGGTTTGAAGACTATGCTAACTATTATGCGGTAGGTGTTTATTACTATTAGGCTTTTTATTGTTGTATACTTCATGTAGGATATGTCATACTTAGGGGATTGAACAATCCGGACTTGGTTTTCTAATGTAGCGTCTAGTACTACTTTTTACTCGAGTCAAGATCAACCTCATTCAACTCCATATAAGATCACGATTGTCTTATGAATTTTTGGTCTTTGGACAGTAATGTCTATATTCCCTCTGAGTCGTCTATATTACTGGTGGTGTTTCCTAATTACTCGTACCAAGTAAAAAACAGGGAATCTGGCTATTGCTCTCTGCTTTTGCTAAAAGGTTTTTAAATGTCTAATAGGGCGGGTCTTTACTATTCATAACAGCTATAGTAGAGTATGACGGTGGTCTTCTACTATAACACGAGGGAAAGTTGCAAGATTTACGTGAGAGCATTCTTCAGAACGTCTATTTACGACTTCCTTCGCCAGGTAAGCAACCCCGCTTCTTTACCTTGAACCCCACATGGTCAATAGTGCATCAGATGAATTTAATTTTACTCTGATCAACTCGAGAGTCGTTGGAAAGCCTTGCAAGAAACCTAGTACTGTTCTGACCGACCTCTCAAGCTTTAAAGACCTCCAGCCTCCTTGAGAAACTCCTGGATACTCGTCGCGTGTAATCCAGTAAGAGGCCCAACGCCCCACGCCAGGGCCTTTTCCTTCGGGATATGGTTTGCATTCGTGAAGCCCTGAATTACCATTTGGTGCAATGCCGTCTCAGGGCTATTGGAGTTCAATAAGCTGTGGAGCTGATTCACGACCTCACTGAGGGTGACATTCCTTGACTGCCAGGCTGGGTCTTGGCCCTTGACCACTTCGAAGAGATCTTTGTAAGTGACCGATTCTCCAGCAAGTAGCGTAGCTTGTCTCATCTGGGACCCGGTGGCAATACTGTCGGTAATCACGGCAAGTGTAGCCCTAGCCGTGTCGCCAAGAGTCGTCAAGGTTACTTTCTGTGTGCCGTCTCCGTACATGTCAAAGACCTTTGTGTGGTGATTCATAGCCCAAGCAATACCAAGTTCGCGAAGTGGATTCTTCTTCTGGGCCAAGAGATACTCCATAAACCAGCCGTGGCATATCATGGTCCATTTCACGTCCTGCTGAGATCGCAGCTTGCTGCGGACCACCTCGTGCGTCGGGCCGCTAAACATTGGCAAGTCCGGAAAATCTTCAAGGTTGATATTCCACTCAGAGGGAATCATGTGTTTACACCGAACACTCTGTCTGCATGCCTCGAGGATGTTTGAGTGAGCCGTAATGTAGAAATCATCGGGGCCACTCAACGTCGAAATTACACCGTCACAATCCTGTAGATTACGGAGCAGAGATTCGGTGCTATAGTCGGTGAGGCGAACTTCGACGTTGATGTGCTTGAGCTGCGGCTTTTTGGACCCCGTGAGGACTACAATTTGGTGCATTGATCTGCAGAACTCTTTGGCAAAAGCAATGCCTACGTCCCCAGCACCAACAAGAGCAATCTTCGCCATGCTTGGATAGAGGGTTGTTCTTGTATAGAAAAATGGTCGACAGCGTTCAAATTGCAAAAACTAGTGTGAATGGTTGATAAATCCAGGGCATTGGGTGTCCTTGTCCACTATTATAGCATCAGACGCCTGTTAAATACCTCAGGTTTTGCACTACCGCCCAGACGATCTATACCTACTACCTCACGTATTACAAATCAAGCATTAAATACCCTGGCAAGATCACAGAGCCATCTCTAGCTCAGGTAATCATACGGCAATGCCTGTGGATTTGTGCAAATTCCACACAGTTTCTTCGATACCCCTGCCGTATGATGCGGGGGTTTCGGGGTCTGGTAAAACACGGTAGTGGCTTTTAAAGTACAGGTTACCGGGATTACAAATGTTTAGCACTAGTACAAGCTCTAGATTATTTATAATAAATATATCTCTATAAAGTCTCTTTAAAATTTATTTTAATTAATTTTATATTAAATAATATTTAAAATTTTATGTAATTTAATATATATTTTTATTCATTTTATCTTATTATAAAATATATATAGTCTTAAAAACTATATAAGGTGGCAATTCTTGGTTCATGCGGAGTCAATTTTGCACATTTGTAATCCCGGTAACCTGCACATTTAGAGTCTGCTGATATTCCACCTTTTCCATTCTCATGGCCTTTCACACGCCCTGGACAAAGTAGGTACGTACCTGGGTTGATTCGGTTACTGTAAGCGGCATGTGCGTGGTGGAGAGGATACCTCAGACCACCCACTTGAAATGTGGAGCGCAGGTTCGCTTAATCGACGAAATAGGAAAGTCTTGATTGCTGAAAGATAAGTTACGTTATGTAATCGGTGCAGATCAGTGGGCCTTAGCGATTGACTGAATACTAAATCTAGCATAAGGTACTCCTGTACGCCTGATAGAGGGGATACAATTACGCAATTGTATGTTAATACCTTAAACCATGGCAGAGTAATCATTTACTGGCCATACATGTTTCGAGTTCATTCTATGTCGTGCTCGATGGGTGCGGTGATTTATCTCACTCCGCGCCCGACTATCTAAATCCTTTGGGTATCAGGTGTTGCTCTGTTATTGTATTAGAGGAGAGGAATTGATATATCAATGAGCTTGATCCAAACTGCATATCCGTTGAAGTTGTTAGATCGTCTCAGACGTGATGGACTTTTCAAGGATTCCTACGCAATCTACCCCATCTCTACCTACCCTAGGTTATGTAGCTGGTATCAACTTGATCGCTTTCGCCCTCGTTACCTTCCGTAGTTAAAAAGTTACCTTCTCTTGTATTGTATTGCAATCGCTCATCCTTCCATTTAGTGTTCTACTAACTGAACGTGCATGCGAGACGTCAGCGCTTGTCGATTAATGGTTCGCTTTCCCAAATCTATGCTTGATGTGTGCGGCACGACAACCTTACGGCAATAAAAACCAAGGTTAAACTTTTCCGTCGTGACAGACCTTGCACATGCCGCCTAAGATGTGGCTGATCTATAGCGATAACTAGGCATGATGGCAGCGATCAAGTGATCGTAGCCCAGTTGCAGGGGGAACATCTCATTGGAGAGGTATTAGAGACGTAAACTTCCTAAATTGATCCAAATGCGACATTACCCCTCGCGCTGTTGCAAAGTAAGCTTACTAAAGCGGCCGAACGACACATTATGTAGTTAAGAGCTACCACGCAGTAATACAATTCCTTTCTTGATCTCAAGTTGTAGAGCCGGCCCGTCTTTTACCGGAACAAACTCATAGAACAAGTGAAGCTTCAAGAATCCTCGTTACACACACAATTTACTCTCATCTCCCTTCTAGATCGACCCAACCGAACCCACTACAAATCGACAGAAACATAGTTCACGATGCCGGCCTCGAAAGGAAATCTTACTGGCACATCTGATCCCCAGGCCGTCCCTCATGGCCGCTGGGACTCGTTCCCTGAAGAGCCGTTTCCATTGTACGCGGGTACCAAGTCAATCATCTACAGGTCTGAGGACGGAAAGGTTGTGGTGGGCATGCTGAGAGAGAAGGGCGGGGATACTCTAGTATGGCCCGTGGATGAGTTTCTATTTGTGACGGAGGGTTCAATTAAGATGGAGGTTCATGGCGGCGAGAGTTTTGTGCTGGGTAAGGGAGATGTGATGGTCATGAAGAAAGGACAGACGATTACTTTCGAGTGTAGTGACGACTTTGCGAATGTGGCTGTATTCATGGACTCTCAAGAGAAAGTCACGCTTGTTTAGTTGGTTATACCAATTTGCCTCATGAGGAAGAGATAATATGAACATCATGATTCTTTCACAATTCATCACATGCATGAGAACAAGGGCACGAGACGTGAGTTGGAGAAAAATAGGCATTAATAAAGTCTTGGGGATTGAAAATACAACTAAAGCGAGTTATGAGAAGAGGCCACTGCTCGATGATAACCTCAACTTGAGACCTTGGAAGATCTGTGAGCAACAGACTTTCACCTTCGCCAGAGTCAGGTATGTCGAGCCAAGTTCAATTTTATATACACCAATTGCAAAGAGATTGTAGATCCAATGAGGATTTCTAGATGGCACATGCAGCCTTTTCATAACACCTGCGTAAACACCAGTTGAACCGATAGATAAGCATCGTCTCTGTACCTGAATCCACTATAGCTTGCCCATCGCAGGTAGTTCGTATAGGTAGTCTTGGGTGAGCTTCACCACCTGACGAGCGAGGCCAAAGCTGTAAACGTATCCTCCTGCATTCTGTCCATAGGCATGAACGACTCTCTGCCCATCCAAGTCTTCCCGCTCGCACCTCACGCCGCAGACGCGTCGATCCATGGTGGCATAGACACCGACGTGGTCGTAAAGAATGGGCCAATCCTTGGGATCGGGGGATGGAAACACATCCGGCTGGTTCAGGTGGGCATTTTTGCAGATCTATAGTGCAAGTCAGCAACACTGAAGCTTCTCTAAAGGACGGACTACTCACGTGGGCACGTTGCTCCTCGGATATGGAAAGGTCACGGCTATTCTCTTTCAAAACACCTCCAACATAGACGGTGCCGTCCTTTCGCGAGAATGCGGTTGAGTAGTATCCTTTGTCTCCTCGGCGGATAAATAATCGGTCATAAGTGACGGGAGCTTTAGCAACGACAGTTTGCAGCCTCCAAGGTGTCAAATTCTTTTCCATGACATCCTTGAGGTTCTCAGCCCCAATACCAGAGGCGTTTATAAGAACGTCGTGGCCCATTCCCTTTAGGTCCGCCAACGAGTACACACGAGCCCGCTTGAACTTGATGCCACGGGCCTTGAGTCTCTCGTAGAGCCAGTCAAGGAACTTTTGCGGCGTGATAACAACGGTGGTGTACTTCATGCCGTAAAGAGCGCCTTCGGGCAACTCTTCCCTGGACACGAATCGGAAGTTGGGAGCCTTACCGGCATACCAGACATCCTCTTTACTGCCGCGATCCATAATCTCAGTCATTTCAATTCTGCGCACGCTCGACTCGGGATTTGTCTCAGCAAGTCTGAGGAGTCCCATAAGGCCCTCAAGTTGCATTGCCTGCTCACGGGGTGACGATTGGTGTACACCAACCCAGATAGCACCGGCATATGGGCTGGCCCATTCCTTGGTATGATAATCTCCAGGAAGGTGTTCGGCCACGATGGTAACATTGTAGTCTCGAGGAAGAGTGGCCGCGGCCATCATGCCGGTCACACTGAGAAACTGGTTAGCATTTTGTATTGGGACATTGCGAGGGGACACTATTTACTCACCCAGCTCCAAGAATAGTGACCTTGACCATGTTCACTCGTTTAGATCTGGTTTCTTTGCGGCGTATAGTTGAAACAGAAAGGTACAGTAGAGCAGAACAGCGCAGAACAGGGATGGTGAACAGTACAGCTCGGACCAGAATTACGGCTGTGTAGATTTCAGAGATGCAATAGACCGAGATATATCTGTACTCACTTCCAGCTGGGCTTATCTAGTCGTGTGGCTGCATCCTCCCTTCTGTTGTTACTATAAACAGCTAGGAGACGAGGGTCATATGGGAAATGCGGTATGGAGTCTGTGGGGATCCTTAGCTGGACTCAGATTGTAGCGAGGGCAATAAAGTCCGGGGTTGGGAACCCACCAAAATTACGGCAGCACTAAACTGTACTGTAAATCGGGGCAGCCTGTTGGCTGGTAATTGGTTGCTCGATTTGGACGAAACCCGAGGGAGGCTATCTCCAACCTTGCCCATAGCCGAGGTGGGACTCGCGTCTGAGCTAGTGAGTGGCAATGGCTTACACTACGTATTGTGGGCTAGCTCGGTAGCTCATTCCATCATCATTAGGTACCACTCGATGGCACGCCAATATGAATCCTGTAATTAGCAGAACAACCATTAGGAGCGAGAAGAGGGGAGACCACAGCATTGCTCTGAAGGACTTCCTCTGAACAGTGGCGTTCACATTTCACAACGAGACTGAGCTTCAGCGTTTTGCAGTAAACTGTAGCTAGCTAAATGGCTCAGCCAACCATAAGCGCTTACGTGTACACATTGCTCTCCCGTGTCGCATCCTGATCACGGACCTAAGGACCAGTGAGTAGGCTCACCGAGGGGGCCGAATAATTTAATCCATAAGATTGAGACATATGGCAAAATTGAACATTGATGGTTCTACATACACCATGTAATCGTCTTGGCTAAAGCCTGCTCGTATCATCCACGCTGCGCATTGGAGGCAACTCAATACCCTCCACATCAACGTAGCCATAGACCTCCGACTTATTGCCATCTTCCTCAAGTGCCTTCTCCCACTTGACTGTGCTTTCCTGGAATGCCTTGACCACATTGTCATCGGTTAGGTCCATTGGAGCCTGATCTCTTCCCAGCTGCCGGATTTGCGTTCCAGCTACCGTTTCCGTCAATCCATAATCTTGCCTGTCAATCTTCTGCATAACAGCACCTGTCGTGACTCTTCCAGCCAAGATATCCCTGGGAAGGTTGGGTTCAGCACAGAGGGTCCGGGCCAGCCCGATACCATCGACAACATCCAGAGCTTTTACCATTGCTTGAACGGTTAATAAGCCACCAGTGACGAAGACCTTGGTCCTTTCAAGCCTGGGAACGATAGCCTCAGCGAACTCGAGGAAAAAGGCCTCACGTTTCTTAGTCGACTCGCGCTTGTGCTCGAAGGCCATGTCTTCATAAGTGCCTCCCGATAGCTCAACAAAGTCAAACTTGCACTCATGCTCGAGAAGCACGCATAGCTCAACGCATTCATCTGGACTAAAGCCTTTGTCATCGAACTCCACCGAGTTGATCTTGATACCGAGGACAAAGCCAGTCGAGGCCGGAACACGGGTTCTAATGGCATCAACGATTTCAACTATAATGCGGGCACGATTGGCGATTGAGCCTCCGTACTCGTCGGTTCGGTGATTCGTCCTGCCCGACAAAAATTGAGATAGTAGATACCCATGAGCCGCGTGAAGCTGAACACCATCGAAGCCGGCGCGATGGAGATACTCAGCAGAATGAGCAAATGCTTTGACAATGGTCATGATCTCGTCGTGACTGGCAGCATGCGGCTTGGCGAACTTCATTCCCCATACTTCTTTATCGAGATGAATATCTGACGCTGAGACGGGGTCGGGCTGGAACTTATCCTGGACCTGACGTCCGCCATGAGAAAGCTGGCCGAGCATTAGGCTCCCGTCATGGTTGCCCGCCTTAGCAAGACGCTGGTAGGCTTCGAATCGGGGCCCTTGGAAAGGAGCATCAGGCGGGATGATAAGGTTCCCTGCGCCTTCGATGTTGACGGCATCGACCATAAGATTTCCTGTCAAGATGATACCGACACCGCCTCGGCCAAACCACTTATAAGCGTTAATGATTTCCGAAGTCGGTATGCCTCTTTTCCTGAGGTCCACAGGGTCCCATGAGCTCAGCCGTTCCGTCATGGCCGCCTTCATAAATCTATTCTTGGCGGTTCGCATGGAGAAGGGAAGTTTCATTGGGCGACTTAATGCTGACGCATCCGAGACTGGGCTCGCCTCTCCATGTCGTGGCTTTGTCATTGCCTGTGGATTTTTTCCGTGGAATGAAACCTGAGGGTGAGTAGCTCTGGTTCGATCACAGCTATTGCAAAACGGGTCCGAGTACACATCAAGGAGCTGCGACTTTAACTTGTCTAAATAGATGAATAGCAGTCCTACCCACTGGCCAGATAGGTACAAGTGACCTCTTTGAGCTTTGTTATTGTGCTAACCTTGTTACGTGAGCATCACTCTAAAAGTCACATTTTCAGTCTCAAATAGATCTACAGAGTACTCTGTTTTCCGATTACTAATTCATTTTACATAACCCCTCGTTTCCCCTCTCTTTCTGCAGGCTCCTTACTCTTTAGAAATGTTAAACGAGATTCAACAAGAAATACGTCATCAAGCATTGCTAGCTTGGGGGCTCAATCTGTACTGTAACTTCTCAAAAGCGGATATCTAACATATTTACAGTATACAGCACCTCCAGACTGCCTTTCTGGGAACTTTTCCGAATCAACTAACTTGAGCCGTTAGCCCGTTGTCTGGGAGGACCAGGATGGAAAATGGGCATCGTCAAAGTCAAGCTAAATTAGTGGACTTGCCTAAAACGCACAAGACACGAGCTAGTGAATGAGTAAAGTTCAAGAGCGCCAAGATATCGCCATGCAAACGAAACTCATTCTAGGAGTGGCCCGGCGATACATCGGGATCTTACGTGGGAGTCAGCAACCCCAGATTCCACTTTACACTCAATCTGTCGAGCACTTACTTCTCTGGGTATGATTGCGAATTGAAAGTCTACTGCCAGTATATATATCGATAGTAAGCGAGTAGTTACGCGATTAATTAACCCTTGAAACTATTCACACCATCATTTTGGTTTTCTTGTCCGAGATTATACCTCATTTCATCCCGTTACATCCCTTTATCTCTTTCCCACTCTCATACACACGAGTGGAGATTTGATAGGTCCTTCTACCTCGCGTCTTGCATTCAATAGCACCTCAAGATGGCATCGCTGCCAGATACGTGTAAAAGAATTATCGCTGTGGTAGGCGGATCAGGCAACATCGGCAGGCATGTTGTCGCCGCCATAAATGAAAGCACCGAGTTCCGGCCCCGAGTCACATCCCGAGACCCCACCTCGGGGAAAGCCCGTGAGCTTGCCGACAGTGGCATTGAAGTCGTCAAGGCCGACTCGTGGAATCCTCAAGAGCTTGATGCTGCGTTCAAGGGATGCTGGGGTCTATTTGTCAACACCAACTCGGATGACCTTAACTTTAAGAACGAGATCGGACCGCCAGAGTCGGAGCAGGGCCGCATAATCATTGACGCTGCTATTCGTCAGGGTGTCGAGCATTTCGTTTTTCAGAATTTGCCACCCGCCTCCAAGCTCACCAACGCCGAGGTCCCTATCCTCTCTTTTGACAACAAGCAAGTCATATCTGAGTACGCAAGGACCGCTGGCTTCAAGTCTACCACCGATGTCAACTTGGGCTGGGTCATGGAGGTCTTCTGGCTATCTACCTACATTGATGCCTTCGGCGGGCTCGCACGGAGAAAGGACGAAGAAGGCTTTCTATCTCTCAAGGTTCCTCTCATGGGCAACGACCCAGAGGTGGTGCCCTGGACTGCCGTAGAACATGACTATGGCGATGCTGTTCTGGGTGTCTTTGTCGATCCCGAGCCCTGGAATGGCAAGACGGTCTGGGCTGTTTCTCACCCTTGTGGCTTTAAGGAAGTTGTTGACTCCTACAACAGGGTCAGCGGTACCAAGCTTGCCCGCCGAGTAGTTCCTGAAGGTACTCTCAAGACCAAGACCCCAGGAAAGACGAAGGAGGTCAATGGCCTTTTCGGCTTTTGTCACTATGTGAAGGGTAATTTTTGCGGAGGAAAGCCTGTAGACTTAACAGATATGAAAAAACTTAAGGCTATTGGCGCAAAGGCCCGAGGCCGCCATGGCAAGGATGCAGAGCTACAGTCGATTGAGGAATTTTGGGCAATGACTATTCCCCGGAACCAGGACCTTCAAGAGTCTCAAACAAAACTATAACAAGGCAATAGGCCTACGGAAGCTTTGCAAGAATGTAAAGCCTCTAATAAATTAAAGTACAAGTATCATCAAAGCGACTGAACGATTTCATCCTATTCTTTGGCCCGTAACCTTGCAGCAGTGAAAGCTTTCAGGGCTCTAAAGGCCCTCGCCGCCTGGTGATCCACCGAGCCCCTGTAATGGTACTTTAAGACCGAATTCTTCGTGTCCCGTAGGTTTTTGACCCACTGAAGCAGGCCTCTAGGGCTTATTTAGTACTTGATCGAGAGCCGGCCCGTGCGAACTGAAACTCTGCTTGCGAAGACCATGAATCAAGGGTGATATGACCAAGACATGTTAACTTCAGCAAGGATTCAACAAGTCCTTACGCGTATTTTGATTTGAATAGGAATTTTTATCTTGCACTGCATGCCTAGAAAGTTGCCGCTCGCAAGACAAATGGACCGCTGGACTGTAAGCAAAAGCTCTATTCACTCCATTTGTCCGTTTACCATTCCATCCGCTTTCCTCGCACTAAAAATCCGGGGAAAATCAACATCTGTCATAGTATATGATTCGAAAGTGTGCACAGCACTACTCAAAAAGGTTCACTTGATCAGCACTGCTTTTAGTCAAGACGTGCCATGGTACTACAAAGATATGTATTTTCTCTGCCACTGCACGCTTCATAATCTACACTACAGGGAATAGTTGAAACCCCATCTTAAACTGCGATATGTGAATTGCCATGTACGTCTTTCATAGGGATGGGCGAGGTGCCGTCTTCGAATCAGCAATGATTAGCTCGGCCGCTCGCTCACCAATGCACAGAACTGTGATCATGGGGTTAATAGACACCATGCAAGGAAAGACACTAGCATCTGCGACGCGAAGATTCTTGATGCCCTTGACATGAAGCGAAGCATCAACAACGGCCATCGCATCACGTTGGGTGTCACCCATTTTTGCCGTTCCGCATGGGTGATAGACCGTATTCGATACCTGTCGTCCGTACTCGCAGAGCTGGTCATCTGTGGTGATCATGGGACCAGGAGCAATCTCGCGCAAAAGATGCTTCCTGAAGGGCTCGGACTGCGCCATCTTGCGAGCCTGCTTCAGCATCCATAGGTTGCTGGCCTTATCGTAGCCCTTTTCATCGCTGAAATATCGCTGGTCAAGCGCTGGCTTCACCTTGGGGTCAGCAGATGTGAGGTAAAGTCGTCCAACAGAAGCAGGTCGAGGATTGTAGGGAATGCAGCAGAAGGCATTCTTGGGGGTTTCGTAGCCCATGGTCTTCGTGTAGAAGTCAAAAGGCACAGTGAACATGTGGAACATAGTGTCGATAGCATCGCCATCGTCGCCCTGAGCATTCTCGGGCTCACGTCTCAGTACCATGCATGCTTCGGAGCCCATGACTATCTTATCCTGCGGAACCTCGTCTTTGATCTCCCACATGTACATGCTCTCAACGTGATCCTGCAGGTTCTCGCCAACACCAGGAAGGTCCTGATGGACTTCAATGCCAAGTTTCTCAAGCTGCTGACGGTTACCCAGGCCCGAAAGCATCATAAGACGGGGTGTGTCAACGGCTCCAGCACATAAAATGACTTCTTTTCTCGCGTAAATGTCATGTGTGGTGCCAGCGTCAGTGGTAGCTCGGACGCCAACTGCGGTCTGATCTTTGACATGTATCTTAGAAGTCCACGTTTTGTGCAGAATAGTAAGGTTCGGTCTGAACTCATCGCCTCGCAAAATTGGATGAATGTACGCAACACTGGCGCTGCTTCGGTGGTTGTTGTCGGGAGTATAGGTGCAGCTAACGTAGCCAGTCCCGGGGGTCAAACGGCCGTCACGAATGATCTGCTTATTGAAATCTTCAACTTTGGGAACATTGAAGAGCTTGGAGCACGACTCGATCCAATCTTTGGTGATCTGACTTCGCTGGTCCTCCGCGATAGGTACGACGTTGTTGCGGAGCTTCTTGAAAAGACGGACCATTTCGGCATGAGTCCAGCCATCGGCGCCCATCTTCTGCCACTTCTTCATGTCCATGTCAAAGGGCACAAATGAGATACCTCCGTTGTGACTCGAACAACCTCCGAGCATCTTGGCTCTGGAGTGGATGATGTTACTGTTACCTTTAATAGTTGGTGGTCAGTAAATGGTACGGGCCACAGCGTCGTCCTGGTTCACAGGGCACATTAACTAAACTTACCGAATGGCTGAGGAACCGAACTGTAGCCATAGTCATAGTCTTCAGCTCCCCAGAGGTCGAGAAGGCATTTCAAATTCAGGATGGTCTCATTTTTGAAGTCATTGGCGCCTCCTTCAATGAGAAGAATCTCGGCGTATGGGAGCTTCTCTGCGAGTCGACTAGCAATGACGCAGCCGGCAGTACCGCCGCCGACAACAACATAATCGTAGTTGGTTTCGTCTAGCTTCTCAACGACGGTCATATTGATTGTGCTTGGCCTGGATCAAGAGCCAAATTTTGAGTAGCAGTGAATGAGGTTGATAGATTCAGAGGATTGAAGAGAAATGACAATTCGAGACACAGGAAGAAAGGTTCTATTTAAGCCGGCTACAGATATGTTTGCAGATGCTGTCTATAGGCCTGAGCATCCTTGAGTGGCGAGCCATAAATGAGATGGGGATCAATCCAGTTTCCCATATGAGCCTCAAACCGAAAAATGCTGGGGTAATCTCCTTGACTTACTTGATGGGGACAGGTACCGATCGGTTCTGATATGTCCCAACCGATACCTCATACAATTTCCCCATATTTCCTGGATGGCCTGTTTTTCAGGACGGAGTCAACTTGGCATAGCAATCTTTAGGGTGGAATCTGGCCCTCCAAACTCGTTTGGAGTTTCGGGGTGGGGGGCATCGGTGTCTTCTCCACACGCTTCGAGCAGGGATGTCACCTTCGTTCATTTGCCCAATTAGGCAAGAGTTCTGCTCTCGGGATGTGGCGGGGGACTCTCGCTCGTTGTAGGTCCGTGGGAGTCACACAGAGTGTCAATCGTGATCGTCATAGTGGCTTCTTAGTTCTGCACACACGTGCTAGCCTGTTCAAGGTGGCATAATTTTGCTACTGGCTCTGACTGTGCCAAGACTCATGGTGGGCATGACCATTGTTGTAGTTACACGTTGATTTGCCTCTTCATCTTCTGTCCATGCTTGGAAAGACATCACTAAAGGGAATAGGAAAGGATGCGGGGAACCCTAGCTAAGTATGTACAGCAATTACTAACACCAGTAATTTAGTGGGCATGGTCCACCTACAGTAGATACTGCTGTTATATTGCAGCCCTTGCGCCCTCTTTGCCCTGTACTGTAATCTCACGTATCCACCAACATCCCTTCTATGGCACCTGGTGCTGGCGGCTTCTGCCAGAATCGCAACATCTTCACTCAGAAATTCAATGCATTTATTTCCTCATGAAGTCCATGCAGATCAGATTTCGGATTCGTAACGAACCTCTGTCGACCAGTACCAAGACCAGCACCAGCACCAAGACCAGCACCAAGACCAGCACCAGCACCAGCCATCACGAGGTTGAGCACGACTCCTCGATAAATACAAATACTATCCAGGGCAGAGGCAGGCACCAAGCAAGAAGTCGATTCGGATGCACAGAATGCAAGCAGAGACATGTAAAATGCGACGAAGCATACCCTGTCTGCACACGGTGCCGGAAACGCGGCTCAATCTGTAAATCCGCTCCTCGACTTAGAAGATGGCAAAACGAAGGACCATGGACAAAGCTTCGCAGCCGCTCTTCCCTGCCCTCCTCAGAACGGCTTATGGACATTTCGGACACAAATAGCAAGTCCTTGCTCCGCTACTGGCTGGAAAAAGCTAGCCAAATCATGGTCATTGACCCTGATGACAATCCGCTCTCATTTCCAATCCTTGAATATGTTGAACAATGTCCCAGTCTCAAGCACGCTCTGCAGAGTGTCGGCGCGGCTCATAGGAACTTTTTCGATCCTCAGCAGCTATCAAAATGTTTGGAGGAGAGACACTCAGCGCTCCAGCTAATCATCAACGACCTTTCGTGTCCTGGCGACAACCTCTTCCCCCTCTTCTTGACTATCCTACTTGTTGGTTTGTCAACGGCTTGGACTAACCCTCCGACGGCTGATTTCGGTGAGGAACATCTTAGTGGAGCGCGCGCACTGGTTGACACCCTTTTGCACGACTATTCAACTCAGCAAAAACGACCTTCCTACTTTACTTTCGTCGTTGGGGCATACCTGTATTGGGACATGTCTACAGCCTTTCTCGTTCCCAGTCAAGTTCAAGCACCATTAAACACGAACCAGATATACACTGCCATCCTGGATATCGGCCAAGAATATCATCCGTTTGGTGGTTACACGACAGAAATTTTCTATCTTCTCGGCAACGTCGGTCGTTATTGTCGGTCGGTAGTGGAAACTGGTATTCGTGACGAGTCAATTGAGATAGTTTTGGAAGAGGAGATGGAGAAGTGGCAGCCCAATTACGAAAGCCCACAGTTGGGGGTTATAGGCGATGCGTTTAGGTCTCACGGACTCATCAGCCTTGCCGCCATCTGTTTCCGACGTCGTCGTTACAGCGATACAATAGAGGACAGGCTTTTGCCTGCCTTGCTGAACACAGAAGCAGAGGGCATCGCTCAATGGTGGCAAAACATATGGACATCATTTGCCAACGATGATCTCGAGGCCAATATCAGATCACGAGCCTTGGCCGTCGTACGAGACCTTACTTCAATTCCCTCCAGCCACGCCTGCACCAATCTGCAGGCGATACCACTCTTTACTGCAGCATCTGAACTTGTTAGAGAATATGAGAAGGAGAGGGACCTGGCGGTCCAGCGGTTTAAGGAGCTGTACTCACTGAATCATCTGCGGGCCAACTTGACAGCCCTTGAGATACTCCCAGAAATATGGAGACGACACGACGCGGGCGAGATGATCAGCTGGATGGAGGTTATGATGGAGAAGGGATGGAATATCATGCTGGGGTAAATGCCGATACCCTTTCGCTGTACCGCGATACCCTTTCGCTGTACCGTATTGTTTAGTTGTTTATCAAGTCATCATCAGTAGGGTGGTTGAAAGATTGAATCAGTCGGGATAGGTACATCGTATGGATAGAGCGAGCAGATTCAACGAGGGGGTCACACCTTAAGTATAAATTGACTATCAGTTAACCGCGCAAGCTCCCTTCAAGTAGATTTGTTCCAATTGACTCCATCTTGGCAAGGATCAATGCCCCGAAGCCATTGATGAGATATACCGGCTACATTTCGGCAATCTTTTTAAATTTAACCCAAAAATAAGCTAAGCCGACAAAAGTTCGTTCGAAAACAATTCCCTGATTTGGCTCTGATGCGAGGGGCCAGTGGAGCCTCGGCCAAGTCCGCCTCATGGCTTTTTAGCTCAGTTGGACCACTTTGCGACCAGCCATTGAAGGGATCTGGATTTGGAGGTCAAAAGTAGACTTTTACCCGCCGTGATCCTTGCGGCGTAGAGTTCTTCAGCATTCATCTGCCACTGAAGTCGAGTTCTGATCCACTAGACTTTGTTTACCCTCAATCAAACGCTCATCAACATGTCGGATTCAGCCTCTCCCTCGCCTAACGGCATGAGCTCTTTTTGGAGGCGCCAGGTCGGAGAAATCGATAATCATCGCTCTACAAGGGATCTCCCAGCCCAATGCGACATTGTAATAATCGGCGCTGGATACTCTGGAGCAGCTTTGGTTACACACATATTGTCCAAATGTGCGGACAAAATGCCATCAATTCTGGTCTTGGAAGCGAGACAACTCTGCTCGGGAGCAACTGGTCGAAATGGCAAGTCCCGAATGTCAGATCCACTTGCAAGGAGCTTCTGATAACAAATCGTCTAGGAGGACATCTCAAGCCGGACTCATACAACGCAATATCGAGACTGGCAAACGAGTATGGCGTCGAAGCTGCAGCCGAGGTTGCTAACTTCGAATACGCCAATGTCGAAGCAGTAGCCAGATTTATCCGCGATGAAAAAGTCGACTGCGATTTCGTACTTACACGGGCCATCGACGTGCAATTTTCCGACCGACACCAGGATAAACTAGAAGCCGGTTATAAGTCACTACTGGAGAATGGCATTGAGGCGACTGAGCGCACATATTGCGCACCGAGAGAATATGCGGAGAAGGTAAACCTATTTCCACCTAATCAAAACTCATGAGATTTACGACTGACGGGATGGAAGCTCTCCGGTATCAAAGGAGCCAAGGGTTGCTTCAGTTATACTGCCGGTCACCTATGGCCGTACAAGCTCATCCACCACATGCTCGAAAAAGCTATTGCGAAGGGCGTTAATCTCCAGACAAACACACCTGTGCAAATGGTGTCCTCGGAACGAGATGAAAACGAACTTTGGACTATTACTACAGGTCGAGGAGTAGTCAAAGCAAGACAGGTAATTATGGCAACGAATGCATATACTGCAGCTCTTCTTCCTGAGTATGATGGCAAGATCATCCCTTATAGGGCTATTTGCAGTCGTATTGTAAGTCCAGGAAGACCGCCACTACTTACAAACTCATATGCACTGCGCTTTAACGAGTGGGACTTTGACTATCTAATCCCACGGCCCGACGGAAGCATCATTGTCGGCGGCGCTCGCCAGACATACATCAAACACCTGGAAGATTGGTATAAGAATGCTGATGACAGCGACCTTATTGATCGGGCTCGCCATTACTTCGATGGGTATATGCAACGCCATTTCCACGGCTGGGAAAACAGCGGCGCGTACGTTGACGATATTTGGACAGGAAGTACGTCTCCGCCTCCAATGCCTCTCTGCAAATTCTAGCTAATCCTCACAGTCATGGGATACTCTTCTGATCGACTACCGCGGGTTGGGCCAATCCCCGACCGCCCTGGCATGTTTATCATGGGAGGCTTCACAGGTCATGGCATGCCGCAGGTGTTTCTCTGCGCAAACGGCATGACTGACATGATCCTCGGCGATAAGAAATTCAGTGATTGCGGGATACCTAGAGTCTTTGAGGAAACCAAGACTCGACTTCAAGACAAGAGGGATAGAGTCTTGGAGTTGTATCGTGAGCCATTGAACACGTTCGACTCCAAACTGTGAGGGCGGGTGGATTCTGGAGATCTGGTCTTGTGGAACGTATGAGACTTGCTTGTCATCTATTGAAGCGCTATCTAGGGGAGGACACAACATGTCGGACGGAAAGTTTTGTACCACAAGTGCGGTAGTGTGTTCGTTTTCTTCTGTCTTCGTGACGGTTATGGAATGATCGATTTGGTGCTTCACAACTACTTGTTTACCAAAGCTTCTCCTAATGACTTTGACTCCGAGACTTCAGCTCATTTACTGATCTGTGGAAGAACCGATACTGCTTCTTTCTCCACCACTACTTAGTCTGATCTCTTCTTACGGGTGTAAAACTAAATACATAGGTGCTAAAGTATGATGCTGGAGCAGGATCCAATCATAGAACATTTATTACCGCATTGTCTACTTCGCAAACAAACCCAAATAGGCAAGTATACCAAACGCAGGGTAAGCCCAAAATCTTGAGCCATCTGGCTCGTATGGCGCTTATGCGCTTATAGACAATCAATCGACGATCCCTGATACCTACTGTCAAGGTTCGGCTTCTGATCTAAACGAGCAATACCAACGTTTATAATGGGTAGCAATGGTTCATATTACAGTATGGGTCGCTGAGTATGCCCTTTCTTGACGCTTAACGCGAGGCAGAGCAAACAGCTTTAGGGTAACTAGCATAACCATAGCCAGTCAACTACCCACTAACTATAGCATTACGATTGTAGGAAAGCACTTCCCTGGGAATGCTGGGGACTTTGAATATGCTAGTAATTGGGCTGGTGCGTGCTGGATCGAAATGCCCATTTCGAGTCCCAAGATCAGAAACAGCAATTCGACGCATGCACTGGGTTTTTGAGTGTCGCGTTTGAGCATCCAAAATCGAGTCTTCGTACTTATGAATGAGAGAGCAAGGCTCCCTGGACGAAATTTGGTTTGAATCCCGGACTCAAGGTTTATATTCCTCATCTCCTCAGAATTACCCCCTCGAGCAACCTTGGGAATGACCTACAAGTCCATCATCATCTTACTTTCACTGTTTACGACATGGTTGAGACAACGTCTTAAGGCGCGGGGCGTGGTGTTCAAGCCTATGACGGTACAGAGTCTCGATGATCTAAAAGACTTTGGTATTGAAGATCGAACAACCTCTGATAGCCAAAGGCAGACGTTAGGATGACCGAGTCGGGAACCTGATACAGTATTTGCTGACTCGAGATGCAGAACCTAGCTCTGGGACATAAGGCGCTACCCGAATTCATGACTTCTGAGAAAGCCCAGGACTACAAGATTATGTAAGACATTGCGACGTCATACTCATAAAGATCTCAAGAGCACGGTGGGACAAGGACCGAGAAGGTGATTGTCCATCGGCAGAAGGTTGTGTACGCCTATAGGCAGAAAGCTGGAAGGTTTACGCATAAGTTTGGCATGGCACGAGCAGCGAGCGAACTCGTGGTAGAATATGTGTATGTGATTCGTCGGTCAAGCTATCTGTAGGGTAATTTTTGTCAGTTCGTCTAGCATCCCCCTGTTGATTTCTTTAACGTCCTTCACGGTCTCGGGAATAATGACCTCGCGCTTGTAAATAATTTAGTATAAGATTAGTAATTTACCTAAGAAATATTATAAAAATATAAGAAAGTAAAGCTTTAAATAAAGTTATATCCTTACTATTATACAACTATTTATAATAGGTATACTTATAATAATTTTATAACCCTTTTTTATTATATATTTAATATAATTCTTAATATAAAAAGAGTAAGATATAATTTTATAACCTTTAAATACAACAAGACTATTACAACCCCGCGGTTACATCACGTGGCCCCTACAATTTATCCTAATAACACTAGGACCACTCTTATCTTCTTTAACCAGTAGGCTAGACCTTCTAATGCCTCCCTTTAGCATTTAATATATTTAATAAGGTAAGTATCCTAAATAGTATATTTAATCAATACCTAGTAACTAAAATTAATACGTTAGATTTACTATATTAGATATAATTTTACTTTATAACTCTATAAATATTAAACTTAATATAGATTAGTTTACCGGTTTGAAACCTATTTCGTTATATAACAGGTTCTAGAGAACCCAACCCAGCGCCACTATTAAGCAAGACCTAATCAAATGTATCTAGTATAAGTAAATTAGGCATTTTTGAACGCTCGAATACTATTCTCGTGGCAGAGCCTCCACATTCCCTGGTCTACTATGTGGTCGGCACTAGCCGGATGAAACATCGGATGCAGGATTAAGGTAGATCCCCTGTATTTCATCCCCAGTATTACGTGAAGTGGCCTTTCCATAATAGGTTAGCGTTCCGTTAACGGCTATAGTGGGTTCAACCTGGACAATCTCATAGGCCAGTCCCCATAGCTGACAAATGCCGATGGAAGTCGAAAGTGACATCCCATTTCATGATTCAAACAAAGACCAACAGTAGAGACTTCTCTCGTCCATGATTCCCTCAGCATGTATCAACCTCCATCAATTCGAAGTCGATCACAGTCAGCACCATGGTGAATTATGGTCGTCCATCTAAGGATTGCGCACCATGTAGGAAGAGAAAGATCCGGGTAGGTATTCCTCCCATATGCCACTAACTAATTTCGTTGACACAAACTAGTGCGATCTGATCCCAACGGGTTGCACTCAATGCCGTAGAGTCAACTTGACCTGCCATGGGTACCGCGACCCAAAAGAGTTGGTCTTCCGTGACGAAACTCGTAACGCGATGCAAAAGGTTATGATGAGACGACCAACCGCCCTACTACCGCCCACTCTGCAACTCAGTTCCACTGTATCATCCCGGCACGCTTTTCTATCGCTCTACATTGATAGATACTCATGCGGCTTTCATACCCTTGCCTCACTTTTGACCGAGTCATCTCCCAGCGGACTTTTACAAGCTACTGTCGATGCTGTCAGCCTGGCCTTCATGTCGTTCCAGTTGAATCGCCAGGATCTAGTGCCTCTTGCGAACAAGCGTTATTTGGCTGCTATTCAAAGCTTGGGAATTGTAATACGTTCCTCCCAGCTTTCAACTAGAACTGGAGTCAACCAATTAGTCAATGATGAGACTCTCCAGTCCGTGCTTCTCCTAGACCTCTACGAGAAGATGGCTTACCATCATTATCAACTATCGGAATTCCTAGACTCCTCATTAAGCCACATCCAGGGTGCCCTCTCCATAGTCCGGTCTCGCCCGAGAACAGATTACTTAAACCTAACCACCCAACAACTCGCTACCCGTACTGTTATTGCACTTACTCTCAGCTATGGCGCGGCTGGTGTTTCAATACCACAGACACTACAAAGCCTTTATCATCACCTGGACAGCTACATACAGAACGAAAAGTGGACCTTTATCGGCTTATTAATGAGACTTATCAACTTTCGTGCTGATACGCAAAGCGGCAAGTTAAATTGTCCAACCATCCTCGCTCAGGCAAGGGACCTTGATAGTCAATTTGCTCATGTAGAGAGCAAAATACCACGCGCTTGGTGGCCACGACGCGTCAACAATTTCAGCGCCCAATCATTTGACCACTACTATGAAGTCTATCCTTGCCATTACACAACTCAAGTCTTTAATGCATACCGCATCATGCGTCTAGAGTTAAATAGCATCATAAGGGAGCTTCAGCCTTGCACTTCAGTTTCTGAGACAATTGCTGAAGTAACACAGGCGATCTGCGCAGCTATACCCCAATTTATTCTTCCCGGTGTACGACCTGAGAACAATTTACCCTTTTCGCCAATGCAGATATTGGAATGTTCTGGCACTCTGACTTCCCTGTATATAGCTGCACAGGTCTCTGCAGATTCGGCGATGCGGGAATGGATTCTACGGCTCTTGACCTATATGGCTGATCAGGGCGTCAGGTTGGCCCATAGTGTAGCTCATATCCTAACGTCTGAGCCTGTAATGGATTACTGGGCTGTTTTCAAGATGGTTGGGAGCTGTGCGGTCACAGCCTGATGTATCTTAGACTCGGATAATCATCATGCCATTGTTGGTTTATCATTTCTGTTTGTCAGGTTTCAAGCCAGGAGAGGAGATTATAGAATTCATACACTAATACGTGAAAGAAGAACCTGCCACGATTGGGCTTTATCAATGAATCTGTAGGAGGTTGTCATGGTAGTCTGTTGTTTGTCTGCCTCTGAATAGACTACTCTACTTGCTGAGCTATGGCGGTGATGAGGCCATTGAAACGCTCATCCAGATCCTCCTTCAAGATGCCCATATACTCTTCCGGCACAGGACTTCCCTCCGCAATCCAACGAAAGCGAGTCTTGTTCGATCCAATGGGGTCCAACACAGTGGTTCCAAAAGCAATCATATCTGGATAATCGGGTCGTCTGACCCTGAAGGTCATGGAATGGTTGTCGGCGTCGTATGCCGTCATCTCCTCAGAGAACTCGTATCGTTTGCCTTTGTTCTTTCCGGCTGGGTACTCATATGAAAAGGTGCGAATGCTTCCGATTCCAAAACCCTTAAGACTGAGTTTCAGACAGCCAGGGTACCAGGCTTTCTCACCACCAAAGGCAGCGACAAGACCCCAGACTTCGCCGATTGGGGCGTTGATCTCACGGGTTACGGTGATGTAATGAGTCAGGGGTTGCTCCGACATTTTGAAAGATGATGGAAGTGGACAGATTGTTGATGTTCTTAATATTGGGCTGCAAAGATGAAAGTAGCGTGGAGAAGAGTGATGTCTTTCGATCTGGTTTCTCAAATTTGCACACGGGCACTTACTTTAAATAAGGCAAAGAGTTAAACAAGGTTCGAATAAATCTAAATTTCTCCATAGAATTTTTAAACTTTTTACTAATCAAAAAGAAAATTAAAACTCTTTCATTTACAAATCAAGATGATTAAAACTATAGAACAATTAACTAGACTGTTTTTTAACGATGGGGCTTCGTTTAGTAACCCTCCTCATCACCTAGCTTTTATTAGAGTTACGCATGTCGCGAATATGGCCCGTAATGGGGACCATGTCAATGAGAGAAGATGATGAGTTAGTACGAAAGTGTTGCCTCAAGAGGACTAGCTCGCCTCGCCATTCATCATTAAGGATAGGATAAATTAAAGTACATACTGTACCTACCCCCACCAAATTCATGCGTGGCGCACACGGATGGATTACCTTTTTAGGAATAGAAATAAGTTCTTGGTGTGTTTGTATTCGCTTTTCTATACCGTGGCGCTGGGTGATTCATCATACTGAGCAGACTTTGTCATCATTGCAGCTAACGCAAGGTAAACTTGAAGAGAACCAAGCTCGGTGTTTTCCCCTTATTAGTTGCTTCCTCTTGAGGTAATCGTTCCGTTAAATACTTAAATCCATGTTAGATGGGCCAGTTTCAAGCCGTAGTAAGGATCAAGGTTCATTTTTAGATACTATTTGAGAACATCATAGGAAGTCGCGGATTTATCGGCTCAAAGTTAGGTCCGATATGACAAGTTTTATATATATCACCTGCCGATTCTCTCCGTTAGTCTTGGTCCTATTTCTATCTATTTATTTCATATTGCTTTATCTCCCTCTCTGTACTCGTTCAGCATTCTAACTCCAGAACCTACAATATGAAGCTTCTCGTGACCGGTGCAAGCGGTTATGTTGGCACGGAGATTATACGTCAAAGCCTTCAACTACCTCAGGTCACCAGTGTTGTTGCTGTTGCTCGCAAGCCTGTGTTCGTTCCTAGTGGGGCTGACCCAGCCTGACTCAAGAGTATCATTGTGAAGGACTATGGAGATTATCCAGCGAGTGTAAGAGATGAGTTTAAGGATGCAGCGGCATGTATCTGGTAAGAATTCCTTGGCGTTTGTCCTGACTCCTATCCTATGAGACCTCCCGGCTGACTGTAGTTGCCAGGACTGTTGGTATCACACCTATGGCCTATAAATCACTCGACTCTGAACAAGCACGAAAGATTTGCCTTGACGATACGTTGGCTGGACTAGAAACTATGGTCAAATCTTCCGTTAAGAAGCTATTCCGCTTTGTCTATATGAGTGGCGCCGATGCAGAGAGAGATCAGACTAAGACCTCGCCACTTCTACCTGAATACTTCCTGATGCGAGTCAATTCTATGACTGTTTCAAATGACTGATAATAAAGCTAACGCGAAGAAAGGGCGAGGTTGAGAACCTAGTCTTTGGATTTGAAGAAAAGCACCCAGATCTAGTTGAAGCAGGTGTCGCGAGACCGGGCTTGATTATTAATGACTCTACCGACGTGAAAGAAGTTATGGCTCGCCTAGGTAAGGAGGTCACAACCATCAAGCTGGAATCAGTTGCAGCAGCTCTCCTTCAGCAAGCTCTTCATGGGACTGAGAACAAAACTCTTTGGTCCGATGATTTGAAGCGTCTTGCAGGATCTCAGTAGGATGATTTACCTATACCTACTACTACTGTACGCAGTCGGGCCTGTAATTAGATAGAATACAATAAAACTAGTCCGTGCACATTGCTCTGTTATCTTTGCACGCGTCGTGTGCTTTGGCGGTTGATAGGCAGATAGGTATCTGTGTTTCTAAAATAGCACAGGTCCTATCTTAATTCCCATATTTACTTTAGCTCTCTCTGCTACCAGGCTGCCTCCCGCTGTGCTATTCCACTCACTACCTCAAGTGGCTTTTTAATCAAGGTCCTAATAGCCTGCTGTTGTTTTCGGAGTAAATCACTGTCTTAAGGTTATAGAGCCTTGGGGAATTTAAGTTATAAAGCCACTCTAAACTTTACTAGAGCTAGAGCTAAACAAATCTATAAAGTTTAGAAACATAAAAATGCTTTTGGATCTTGATTTCTTTACATAAGATCTAACAACAAGACATAAAATAATCAGTGTCGGTTTGCTTCTGTTAACCTTTTGCCTTCTAGCTCCAGTGCGTCTAGACTTGGAAATATGCCTCCCACGCCCACCATGTGTTCTTACATCTTCCTAATATACCCGAACTTGAGCGCCAATCTATGGCCTACAGGTCCTGCGAGGTAGGCATCTTCCAATTCCATACTTCCATGGTCATGCAGCGTTGTCGTGAAGTTAGTGTACACGCTTGCAACGACATTCTTCATGGCTGAACCGAGAATTAGCAAATATCACAACTGTGTTCCAGTGATTGACATTACTTACAGAAATATGCAAAATTGCTTCCGATGCACATGCGGCCTCCGCTTCCAAATGCCCAAAACCATCGGCGCATGGTGGCGAGATGCTCAGGTGATGAATCGATCCACCGCTCTGGCTTCCACTGGTCTGGCTCGGGAAAGATCTCGGGCGTGCGATGCAATGAGTACGCATAACACTGAACGGTAGTGCCGGCTGGAATGTTGTCGTGACCTCCTAGCGAGCTGGGCTTTGGGACGCGACGGGGCTGACCACCTGGGACAGATGGGTAGAGGCGGAGAGATTCTAATATGACAGCCTCTAGTAGCGGAAGTTTGTCGATGGCCTTCGGCGCAGGCACTACCCATTCTCCTTCGGCCGGTGGCGGGAAGTACAGTGGCGGATCGAGGGTGAGCAACTCTTCTCGCAGCTTTGCCTGAAGTTCTGGTCTCTTGGATAGCTCGTAAAAGCAAAAGGTCAGAGTGTTGCCACTGGTTTCATGGGCTGCCGAGTTGTGTGCAAACATGTCACTGGCGATTTCCAGGCGCTGAGGATATTGACCAGGCTTGGCATGAGGATCGCTCATGGCCTTGAGTGCAAGAGACATAACGACGGGCTTATCCGCATCTGACAAGTCCTCTTCGCCTTGTGCAATGAGTTCCTGCGCTTTGTCACACTTCTCAAGGTTCCACTGTTCGATGTCGTGGAAGCCACTGTCGACCTTTTTCGGAATAAGGCCAATTGTCTTGAGCCAGTTGTTCAGTCTTGGGAACTCGTATTGCCAGAACGTATATGGTGCGGCAGCAAAGAATCCATCCAGGTATAGCCGTCTCTCCTTTTCGTCTTCAATCAGATTGCTGCTCAGCGTGCTTCCAAACTGCCAGGTGATGAATGAGTCCATTGAGTACGAGTAGAATAGCTCGAGCACTTCCAATGGCTTCTTGCTGTCAGCTGCACGGCTGAATACAGGCAGAAGCCTCCCGAACAAGATTTTCTTCATAGAAGCTTGACTTGTACTATCGGCAAGGATAAAAGATTTAGAGAAAGTACCGGAGATGATTCGTTTGCGGGCAGAGTGGGTTCCATTGTCCTGGAAAGTGAAAATGTTTTCCGTACTATAGAGTTATGACGAGATTAGTACCTGAGAATCTGTGAAAAGACAGGACTTAACGTTTATTACTTGTAATTGATGAATCCTCGCGTATAAAACTCAGTCTTAGGGAAGCCTCCCAAGTAGACCTGCTTCAAGCCGCCTTCGAAGCAATTGAGGCTGACCAAACCTGGCGAGAGTCTTAGAGCCTTCCCCTTAGCCATGTGATTTTTATAGACCAGCTTGTTCTCCTGGTGAGTGAGCTTTGCCCACCACAGCCAAAAGGGAGCAACATGGCAGCTCCAATGCGGCGCCGGGATCTTGGCGAGTGGAGATAGGAACGCGGGCTTGATTATTCTCTCGTAAAAAGCTAGTAGAAGCACCAGGCCGGCAGCAACCGCGGGGATATTGAGTGAAGTCATCAGTTGGAGTTGGCTCGGCGTTTGAGTATAGTCAACCGTTGTGTGATTGAGTTGAATTGGACTAAATATGAAAAGACTGAAGAATTATTTAGTTTTACAGGACATCCATTATATCCTTTCGGGACTAACTAGACTGGACGAGCCTTCGGTTACATGCAAGTATCGTAATGGTTCGATGCGTATGTTGCGAAGCAGTCCCTGGCCATTTCTGGCCGGCTAACGGTAGCACATGCGCATCATTGGATCGCGTATTGATCAAAAAAGGCAAGTGGGGAGACGCGGACGTGACCAGATTCACTGTTGCCGGTGATTTTCCCTTGGACTCTGACGGCACCCAACCATTCATCATCTTGCTGTGGTAAGTCGTATCGAACCTAAAAAGGGATCCTCGGGTAAAGCGACCAGTAACAGCACTTCCGGAAATTCGCTTTTCCTATGATATCATCTTATTTCTAAAAACCATCGCGTAGTAGGCTTCCAGCCCATTGCTAGGCGCAGGTGTGAAATCAACCCCACCTACAGTACTAGAGAGACTACTTGCTACAGTGGGTTGTACACGGCACTCGCAGTGAGATTTTACAGGCGTCAGTGTTCCGCTGAAAGGTTATTGTCTAGCCTAGCAATACAACCGAAAAAAGATCTCACATTTACTCGGAGTCATTTCCGTCGTGAGTGGAACAGGCTAGTCTAGTGCACGGTACTCCGGAAGGGTTTTTCAAGAGAACACAACTGAACGCTGCTGAGAGGAGCGCCAGACGAGAGCTAGGCCACTGCACGATAACTCGTGATAACGGGTTGGGATGTTGTCCAAGGATCCCATGACGAAAAAAGGTGAACGATTTAGTTCAAGATGGCATTCAAGACGGAAAATTCGACAGATGAAAATGTAAATGACTTGCAACTAGCATTCGAATGGCTTTTGAGGGATTCCGACAGTACATTACATTCTTGCTCACTGCTCGAGGTAGGCGCGTGATGCAAAGATTAGCTGTAAGGATTATCAACGCTCAATTCTCAACCTTAAATCACGGTCAGGTAAAAAGATAAAGGTGTAGTGACCTCAGTTATATAAATTCCAGTTTTATTAACCCTCTCAGACGCCTTTTACCTCAGTGCATCTAGAGACGATTTCCCAGGTTTACATGAACAGCCTTGACAGATGTGTATGCCAGAATACCCGACTCTCCCAACTCTCGTCCGATGCCTGACTGCTTCACACCACCGAATGGAATTCGGAAGTCCGAGTCGTTGCTACTGTTGACCCAGACCACTTTGAATTGTTAGCTGACATGATACATGTATTTATGGTTGATCTTGCACGTGACTTACTTCCTGCATCTATCCTCTTGGCAATTGCATGGGCTCGAGTAATATTCTCTGTGAAAATCGCAGCCCCCAAGCCGTAGAAGCTATCGTTGGCTCTCTCAATTGCCTCATCTTCGGTCGAGAAGGAGCTGATGGCGGCGAGTGGGCCAAAGACTTCTTCGCGGTAAATCTTCATGTGGTCCTTGACATCAGTGAAGACAGTAGGCTCGATGAAAAAGCCCTTTCCATTGACACCCTTATAAGGTTTGCCACCGAAGCTCAACGTGGCGCCTTCCTGCTTGCCTTGCTCAATGTACGATAAGACACGTTCGTACTGGGCCTTGGTGACCTGAGGGCCTTGGAAGGTTCCAGCAGCATAAGGGTCGCCAACGACAGAGGTCTTCTTGACCTGTTCGACAAAGAGCTCAATGAACTTGGGATAAATCTTCTCGTGGATAAGGAGTCTGCTTGTAGCTGTGCAGATTTGTCCCTGGTTGGCCATAATGCCATAATGAGCCCACTTGACGGCATTCTCAAGCTCGGCATCTTCAAAAATGATAAGGGGTGACTTCCCACCTGTCTCGAGGGTGATCTCTTTTAAATTGGTAGCTGCCAGTTTCATGATCTCGCGACCTGTGTTTGTAGACCCTGTAAAGGCAATCTTATCCACGTCGATGTGACCTGCTAGGCTTGCTCCAGCTGTGCGACCAAATCCATTGACGATATTGATTACACCAGGCGGGAAACCGGCCCTTTCAATAAGAGTGGCAAATAGCAGGACAGATAGAGGGGTCTGTTCGGCAGGCTTGAGCACAATTGCGTTGCCAGCAGCCAGCGCCGGGCCGAGTTTCCAAGCTGCCATTCCCAATGGATAGTTCCAGGGAATGATCTGGCCACAGACGCCAATCGGTTGTCGGTTCGTATACGCGAATTTGTTATCGTTGGTAGAAATAACTGCAATGACAAGCCGTATCAGTAAAATTCTTTTGTCGTTCGACAGTTCTTCCACTTACCTTGGCCTGAAATCTTATCGGCGAACCCGGCATAATAGCGAAGCACTCCTGTCAACTCGCGAACGTCTCCTTGGGCCGACGAAAAACGCTTCCCTGCAAAAGTCAGCAATCTGCAAGCGACGGATGGGTTTAGAGTTGGCTGCTATACCATTATTCCAGGTATCGATCGAAGCAAACGTGTCTGTCAACTCTTCAGCCAGGTCGGCCAGCTTTCGCATGAGCTCGCCACGCTCTGTCGGGCTAATTCTTGACCATGGCCCTCGGAAAGCTGCGCGGGCTGCTTTCACAGCATCGTCAATGTCTTGCTCGCCACCGGCATGGACCTTGACGATTTCTTGCTCGTCTCTATAAGATGTGAGTTTAGGTCAGCAGCCCCAAATGATGTGGAGGCAGGGGGGAAAGGGTAGTTTTGCGCTTACATGGGGCTTACGACTGTGATCTTTTCGCCAGACTTTGCCTCGCGCCATTCGTTGTTGATGAACAGACCCAGAGGCTGCTCGACTGAGCGTCCATTCGGGGCCGTAAGGGTCTGGAAGAGGTTTGCAACCATGATTTGCGAATGCGAAGTTTAACGAATCGGAAGACTTCGACTTGGATAGAACATGGTTGAGGAAATCGAAGCATTAGCGATGATTATATTCCTGTTCAAGGAGTCTGGGTACCATAAGTTCCCGGTCTGCATTATTACCGGTAGCTTGACCTTCTCTCATGACTGATGGTACCTAGCTTAGTTTGCGAAGCGCTAGGAGGGCGGTGGGTCAAGTACACCTCGCGACCTGTCTAGATTGGGCAAGTCATGCCATGCATGAAAAACCACAAACCCCAAGCTAACAGTCCCTCGTGTCGAAGCTCGATTCGGAAAGGTTAGATGCCATCATAGGCTAGCTCTCCTCGGTTGTACAGCAATCGAGCTGGCTTATCACCCCGCGGCAGTTGGAGGGGTAAATTGGAAGGGTAACTTAGAGGGGTACGGAGCGGATGATGTAAGGTTAATTACTTGGCTGATGAGTCCCTGTCGACTTACGAGCCGTGAAAGGAAGCTACGTAAGATAGTGGGGGGGGGGGCACCAGTCATGAATGCAATCACAGGTGAGATCAAAGTTGGAACAAGAGTCGATCGATCAATTGCATAGAAGAAACCAATTCGATTAATTCTAAGAAAGGCAAAATGCAATTCTTTATTCATTGATACGTCTTTCGTAACCCAACATTTACTATTCTCCTCGCTCTAAATCAGCGTGATTCGTTCATTATCGATAAACACGGCGACATTGGCAAATTCGGGTCCAAACTCAAAGTCCACTGTAGTTCCCTTCTTTAGGTACACAAATTGGTCTTTTGTCAAGGTGAATGTTTCTCCTCCATGAATCGCGAGCTTAATCCACCCCTCGGTGACATAGAAGAACTCGTCGCAGGGGTAGGTTAGTGTTGCAGTACCACTCTCTTTGGCAGCTCCGGCAACGATCTTGCCATCAGCAGACCGATACAGGACTGATTTAGATCCTGCGTATTCGGGGAAGTCTTCCCACGGGAAAGAGTCCCAAGTGCCGTAAGGGGTGTCTTTGGGGGCGTTGGAGCCCTTACTGTTGGGAACAGAGGGAGGCATGGCTGAATATTTTGTTTTGAGAGAGGTTATGTTGTTGCTTATTCTGAGAATTTGGGGAAGGATAGATTGGCAGACGTGCTAAAGACAATGAATGGTTTGGGTCTGGTAAGAAACGCGCCTGGAGCTGAGGGTAAAGGGCATAATAAAAGATCACGGGCAGTATTCAACTTGCTCACATTTTAGTCGAGTTCGTCAATCAACTGCATTAGGAAATTTTGGGCATCATCATGTGCTTCGGATGTGTTAGCTCACCCACCTCAAGGTGCATCTGAGGTCGCTAATTTTCCATGTCTGGTAAGTTGATCGGCTCACTAACTTCGGATGCGGGGGTTGGAGAACAGATCTGTTAGTACCGAAGGGCCCGCCCGCAGATACAGTGGGACATTAATAATGATACTGTGCTTGATATTCCAAAGGCCTCCGAGACCGGTTCTTGCAAACAGAGAACTTTGATTGCGGCAGTCAAACATAGCAGGTCTTTTTGTTGGGTTTCTGGAGATACTGCATGCAATCTATCACCGCCTAAAAGGGTGAAGCTATTTGGTCGTTGGCTACACCAGGCGGCATCCAAGTTACAGCGCTGCGTCGCTCATTTACCTTCAATCGCACGGTCACAATCATCGTCAATTTGCAACCCAAATAATGCGAACAGCATGTACGTATTCTTATCATTGCCTATGTCTTCACTTGTAAATCAAGAACCAGTAAAACCGGGAAACCCTTCCTTAATCTCCTTCTGTGCCCACTCCCGGTAGCGATTGAGACCGCCAAAGTAAAACTTTGTACTTGACTTGCGCCCCTCAACATTCGCCCCAAAGATCCAGCTGGCAGTTGTCTTGAACAGTGAGCCCTCTACCAGCTGATCACAGAGCTCGCTCCACTGCTGCTCCGCTTTGTGTGAAACCTCCATGACGTGATTCTGCTTGTTCTTCTCAGCATGTAGAATGCACTCGGTGATAAGGTCAATCTCGCTTTCAATGACAACGGGGAAATTGGCAAACGCGCCCTGTGGCCCAGACACGATGAACATGTTGGGGAAGCCAGAGCACGCGATTGCACCATAGGCTGTTGAGCCATTCTCCCAGTGTTTCTTGATAGACCTTCCGTTTCGCCCTGTTATCTTGATACGCAGGTAATTGCCTTCAATTGCGTCGAAGCCGGTGGCAAAGATCAAGGCGTCGAGTTTATGCACTTCGCCGTCCTTGGTCTTGATACCCTCCGGTACAATTTCTTGAATAGGTGTCTCTCGAAGATCCACGATATCCACGTTGTCGCGGTTGAAGATTTGATAATAACCTGAGTCGCAAAGAGGCCGTCGGGCGTAAAGATCGCATGGCTTCAGCGCCTTGGCCTTCTTGGGATCCTTGACAATTTCGTCAATCTTGCTGCGGATGAAGTTGCACGCTTCCTCGTTCGCGTCGAGGTTTGTCGTGATGTCGCCAAAAGCACTGAACATGAAGCGGAAGCCGTTGCCCTTATCCCAGACTTCCTGGAACGCTTGACGACGTTCTTCAGGTGTGACCTCCATTGTCTTCCGCGTGCTCTCAGGTACACCGAAAGCGGTTGATGAGGACCATACGTCTCGCCAGATCTCATCGTAGTTTTCGTTAATCTTTTCACGGTATCCATCAGGAATCTGGCCTTGGCCACTAGGGACCGAATATTGTGGATGGCGTTGGAACGAGACAAGACGACCAACCTTGGGAGCTATCGCCGTCATGACCTGAACACCCGTTGACCCATTGCCGATAATACCGACTCTTCGCCCCTCCAACTTCAATTTGTCATCCCACTTCGCTGTGTGGACGATGTCGCCGGCAAAGGAAGAGATACCGGGGATGTCAGGGTAGTTGGGCTTCGACAGGAGCCCCAGGCAGTTCACCAAGTAGCGGGCCTTGATGACCAGATCGCCTGAGCATGAGATGATCCATTTGCCGTCTTTGTCATCCCAAGACGCTGACTCCATCTCGGTCGAAAAGCGCATGTATTTCCGAAGATTGTGTTTCTTTACGACGTGTCGCAGGTAGTTGAGAATCTCAGGCTGGTAGACATAATGTTGCGACCATGGGTAAGTTCGTAGATCTTCCTTGTCCCACGAATAACGATAAAGGTAGGTTTCTGTGTCACTCATGGCGCCAGGATAGGTGTTCCAGAACCACGTACCACCGACATCACTAGCCATGTCAATACATTGTATGTTAAGCCCCGCCTTAGTAAGCTTGTAGGTCGAGTAGATGCCTCCAACTCCGGCACCGACGACGAGAGCATCGACCTCGAGGGTTTCAGGCAAGGATCCCATATCGGACTTGGAAGGCTGTGAAGATGTAGGTACAGTGGTTTTGCGGCTTGGGTATGTAGGCTTGGAGGACCGAAAGAGACTGTGAGAAATAGAAGGGAATCGACCGATCATGTCTTGAGAATAATATTCTTGTTGAATTGAAACGCCAACATTTAATCTATTTATTTTCCTTAGCTGGACCTCTCTGCTTTAGTCTTATGTATTCACAATTGCTCTCACAGTGTGCAAATCAAGCCAACACATGCTTAGGCTAAAGTAGCTGACGCTAAACTACAGCACAAGTTGTCCAGTTCTGGTTATTTCGCGAGCCTGGTGCATGTAGCACTTCCGACTCACTTTTTTTCACAAGCTAGCTGCCGACTTTCTTTCTATGTATCATGAACCGCCAAACTCCATCATGAACCTACAGGTAAATAGTACGGATACTGCCCGCCCAATACGAACCTGGTTATGGTGGATCGGGTTCTCGACCGCGCCCCCGCATCTCGCGTAAGTGTCAAATCGGGCAAGAAGCAAGATGAGTCCAAGTGGCGAATTGCAGGGTTATCATGATAGGCAAGACATCAACATCAGAAACGCGAAGAGATTGCCTCAGAACCCGTGTGGGTAAAACAATTGACGGCTGTTGGGTAGGGCACATACTAGGTAACTCCTCTACACAAGACACGACACAAATCACGGTCTTTCTTCTTACCCATGGGTGGCAAGCTCGGCCTTTAAGCTTCAGTGATTCTGTACTGAGATAACTCTCTATCTACTCACTGGCAGCACGCCAAAGAGGAACCAGGTATCCTTCATTTCCAATTACAGGATCCTGTGGCATGGGAACTTGAGCAATCAGCTCCAGTAATTCTGGAGCCTGATCCAGCCGCCTCTCTCCGTTCTCAGATATCCATCTCGGCGAACCCTCGTTTAGAATCAGCTCTGAGGTAAGGTAGGTGTACAAGTCAATAAAACCTTACCTCAGGGAAGAAGGATAGATAGCGATAATCACCTTCGTCGCGGACGTTGGAATGGCCGGTGCCAGCCGGGTGTATGACCACGTCTCCTTCTCTGAGGGTCAGAAGTAAACCAGGCTTATCATGCCGTTCGCTCTCTGATGAAACTCCGTCGGTATCATCAAATTTTCCTACTCCCATCAGAACGTCGGATGACCCCGAAAGAATTGCTATCAAGTAGTACGACACCATGCTCAGCCTTTTTTCATTTATCAGATGAAGCCTCACGGGGCTTTTACATACCATAACACTCATGGACATTAGGATGAAAATGGCGTCGAGAAGTGGCTACCCAGACAATACCCTTCGACAAGAATTAAAGAGATCCCGAGATAGCTTCGTTGGAGCAACCCAACGGATGACTTGTTACTCACTGCTCTCAACCAACCATTCTTTTCAATCCATGCCTGCGCTGAGTCGATCGTCCGCGGACTTGGAAGAACGTTGCGATAAACCAACACCGGCATTTTGCTGTTGGGGCAATACTCGGTAGGTGGCAAGAAATATTGCTCTGGTGGTTTAATTTTTGACTGAGCTTGAGTAGTCATTGCAGTAAGGAAGTGATTGTCACAAACTGGTAGTTTCAGGGCTATTCTGATCAAGGCTCTTACAACAGATTTGTACCCTTTAAATGCTTCATTGGACGATTAATAGTGTTCATGCTTCTTGGGCGGACGTTGGAGGGTTACCAGAAGAGGCTGTTTTCCATCTAGTGGCCTCTGATTACACAGTCTAGGTTATACGCAGCTTGTTATTGTTCTTGCGCAAGACTGTCATGGTGTACATCATTAAGGCCTGAATGGGTTAGTCTAGGTATACGGCCATTGTCAATGAGGGTTTAGTGGCAAGTGAGTGGGTGTACTCTGTGTGGCCCACTATTTGTAGTCACAAGCAAGCATTCGTGGCTCAAGCCACTCGCAAACTTGACTAAAAAGGAAACTAAAGAAGAGATCTATCCTCCTTTCTCTAGTCTCAGTTGAATTGCCGCGAATCAACTTCCGGAAAGCGTTGAATTACCGAGAGATGATGGCGCGGTCCAAAGTTCGTTTGGCGCCCAACAAGCCCCCGGCTAATTACGCGATGAACCTAGACATCCGAAGGACTTGATATAGCAACACGTATGGGGGATTCACTTGCTATGAGTTTTTTAATGCGGCTAATAGTTATGATAGATATGCTAGTGTTGTCTGCGGTATATTATATGGATGATTTATTTAGTGGTGTGAGACAAGTAATGCTGGCATTTAGATAAGTTAGGTAAGGGCCTTATAGTTATCCCCTGCTTATGGCTACCCTGGGTAATATGGAAGACTGATTGGCTGCAAAGTAATTGTATAAGATCTATAGCTATTAGGCAATTTTATGAGACAGCAAAGCTGCTTAGAAGAGCATTCATGTGTGGCTTATTAGGGAGGCTGTATATTAATGTAATTTATTAACAGGGTCAAAGGAGTAGCCCTCTTTATTCTAAATAAGGCGATCTCCTTGGTGCTGCCCCTCCTGCCATCTCTATGGTATATGCGTGTTATGTGGCAGCTTCGTATTAAAAGGCCGAAGAACCTTCTCTTAAAGATTCCATGCCAACCAATGGAGTTCAGTATTTTATAAACCGCAGAGATCCTACTTCTAAAGTTGTCCTTCCCGACGTCACACTAGTCCGTACGGGAATGGAGGATTTGCCAAACCCAGATGCGGATCCAAACGCCCCTCCACACGAGCAAGAGCCCAACTCGACGTGGCAACGGTTTAACTACGGCTTCGGTCCCTACAACGATGGCATTTTTACTCAATCGTCTCTTGGTATTGTTGTCAAAATGGGTATCTGGCTCATGGTGAACCCTGGCGGGTATCAGTCATACTTAATCACTATTCCTAAAGATAAGGATCTTCACCAGGCCATTGAGATCATTCGACCGCTTCGGACTTCAATGGTGCTCCAAAATGTTCCCACTGTTAGACATGTACTTTTGGATGCAGCTGTCATGGTATGAGCCCAGCTTAACCACTGGAGCACAGCTGACAATAACTACAGGGATCTCGAGACAAGTTCACGACTTCGAAAAAGCCACTCAATGATAAGGAACTCGATGAGATCTCAGAGAAGCTCAACCTAGGCCGCTGGAATTTCTATGGGGCGCTTTATGGCCCTGAACCCATTCGGAAGGTTATGTGGGAAGTTGTCAAGGATGCTTTCTCAGCCATCCCCGGGGCCAAGTTTTACTTCCCGGAGGATATGCCTGACAATGTTGCTTTGCAGACTAGAGATCTTACCCTCTAGGGAATTCCCACTATGACTGAGCTTGAATGGTCGTAAGTTCTCCATCTCACCCGATATCATTTTTGACATATTAACCGCATTTCAACAGCAACTGGCTGCCCAATGGAGCTCACCTGTTCCTCTCTCCCATCGCCAAAGTCACAAGCGACGACGCGGTCGCTCAGTATGCCTTGACCTGCAAGCGTTGCGAAGAAGCAGGTTTCGACTTCATCGGAACATTTGTCGTGGGAATGAGGGAGATGTATCACATAGTGTGTCTTGTTTTTGACCGTCTTGATCCAGAGTCATGCCGTTGAGCGCACGCCCTCATTAGTCAGTTAATCGACGATGCGGCGAAGAAGGGCTCGGGCGAGTATCGCACTTATTTGGCATTGATGGATTAGATTGCGCAGACTTATAACTTTCATAATAATGCGCAGATGCATCTCAATACGATAAGCAAGAATGCATTAGACCCCAAGGGAATTTTAGCGCCTGGTAAGAATGGGATATGGCCAAGCGGCTATAACGCAAAGGACTTTGCTGTAAGTCCACAGCGCTCTACAAAGCTGTAGCAGGGTAATAGTTTAGATTCTTAAACTAAGAAGTGAGGTTGAACATAACAGTCTTGGTCTTAGTCAATGCTTCCAAAGCATACTTCACCCCTTCTCTGCCGGTGCCACTTTCAGTGGACAGCAGGTTTAAATCTTGGCTTGGGTTGTCTCCTTGGCCAGTTGTGCACGGAACTGCTTAGTTAGTTGCCTAATCGCCAAGTCCAACAGAACATCCTCGCTTCCACCAGGAATCCTGGCCCCAGGCACTTCTCGATAAATCTCTATATCGTCGTGTCAGCTCTCTGTCTCGGTATAAAAGCATCTGCTGAATAGCTTACTCTCCGCAATCTCGCCCTTGCCCGTACGCGTATAACCGTTGCCGCCGAACAATAGAACAGCGCATCTCGCACACTCGTCAAGAACAATGCCAGCGTTGGCTTTGCACAGAGCGGTCAGACCACCGAGTTCTTGGTCTGCTGTTTCCTTAGACATCTTGGAGAGCTGGTATGCAAATGATTCTACCCAGGACCATTGCGCTTCCAGGATTGCACCACACTTAGCCAGTCGGTGACGTACCACGGGTTGTTCCATGAGAGTCTTGACAAAGTCAGCTGTGAATCACATCCACTCCACCTTCTAAACCCACCTTGTTGAATGCCTTGCGCTGAAGACAATAAGCGAAGGCGCTGCTCAGGGCAACTCGAGCCTGACGGGTGACACCAACAGAGATAAACATACGCTCGTGGTTAAAGTTGTGCATGATGTACTTCATGCCCTCGTTCTCACGCCCGATCAGGTTTTCCCGTGGGACTCTCACATCATCAAGTTCGATAAAGGAAGTTCCCGCCACAATCTGCCCCGCAACTTTAAGTCGTCTCCTTGTCACGCCAGGATGGTCCTTGAGCGGGACTAAGATTAAAGAAATGCCTTTTCCTCCAGAGTTTTCCCCACCAGTTCGGACTGCCATGCTAGCATAGTCTGCCATCATTCCATTGGTAATCCACTTTTTGGTCCCGTTGATGATATATTCGTTGCCACTCAGAGTAGCCGTCGTGGTGATGTTGGCGACGTCAGAGCCAGCACTAGAGACGAGATCAGTAAAGCTCTCATTGAGTGATATCTTGAACCCACTCTGGCTCCGTAATAGCAATACAGATTCTCTTTCGCCCGACTAAGAGATCTGGGAGAAATCTTTCTTGTAGCTGAGGCTCTGCATAATGCAACAGAGGGGGGATACCAAAAGCAACGCCAGTGGTGATGGAGCCAGGTGGTCCAGCAAGGCCGGAGCGGCTCATCTAGTGTTCAATACAGTCAGCATCTCGATTGATAATGCACCCGTGGGGTGCCATACCTCATCTGCATATATCATCGTATGCAAAGTGTCCCATTCCTTCACAGGTACCTGGCCGGGCATATGAGTTATGCCTAGCTTTCGAAGCCATTCTACAGGTAAAGGCGCTGGCAAAGACGGCAGGATGAAATTACCCTTTGCAAAGACCTCGAATAAGTTGGATGGTACCTCCTCTGCTGATTCCCAGTCCAGGGCATTCTTGTTTAGGTTCTCATCGACGAATTCGCGACAAGCAGCCTGGAATCTGCGATGCGACGCGTTGAAGTACGGCGACGGGGCGCCTCTAAGCCACGGGGGGTCTGCGAAGGGGACTTGGTGAACCGCAGGGGGCATTTTGGAGGTGTTTCTGGAGATAGCAAGAGTTTTACAACAGTTAGAAGGTATATTTAATGAATCGTAAGCTTGCATATATAAACAGTATTCCAAGGCTGCCAACTTCAGCGGCAGGCTTTTCCTATTGAGGAAACATGCCTCGGCATAACTACGTGGACTACCCTAAGCAAGCCGAGGCTGATTTTCGAATTTTCCTACCAACTCTCCCCTGTAAAAATTCTTTCTTGGCACGCACTGTTAGTGCACTGTTAGGAGCGGGATTTTCTACGGGCTACTCGGCCACACAATACTGCGGGGACGCCATCGGCTCCCTAACAGCAGTTTTCAGAGAAGGAATTTTGGAGAGTTCACCTTCTCTGACAACACCTTTGTCGGATCTAATGGCGGCACCTCAGAACCAGAACGCCTTAGATATCGGAGGACGGTGCCCGTGGCATCGGTAGCGACATCCTCCCGATCAACGACGCCGATTGCGATGGGTTTTTCCCCTTTGAAGGCAAGCCGCACCGCCGGCCTCTGATTCCTTCCCAAGGTTTTTCCCTGCCGCCACGACAGTCGACTACGAGCTACAACTTGGTTACTGGAGATTGTGGACTGCGTCAGCAGATGTAGTGATGCGTGAGAGAATTCTGGTCGGTGGAAAAAGCTCGACAGTAGATTGCCCCCGAACCCGCTGACGGGTGACGGGCTTGAGAAATACAGCACCTTTTGTGCCATTGGTATGCTGGATGGTGAAGGAAGCGGGGTTTCCCTGTACCTAGCTAGCTCAGCACGTCTTTTGCTCCAGTAGGAGATCTGGCTTCGTTACAGCCACCCAGACGAAAAATATACAAACAAACAAACAAACAAACGAATTTTCCTACCCACTCAAGTGTCTCATTCCGGGTCTGATCAACATGGACGTGCCGAACGTCAAAGCTTGGACTAGGACTGAGAGTCATTTCAATTAATTGCTGGCATTAAGCCAGCCGCTTCCGCTCCCATCATGTGAGAGAGTTAGATTCTTCAGCGGCGACACGTATCTTCGACTCATCGACACCTTGACAGCTGCGAGTGGATGCCTCTTTGGCAGCGTCTTGATGTTGATGTATTTTCTTATGCCAGCTTGGGCATGCAACCACAGGACCGAAGGGTAGTCCATTGCCAGAGCGACCGTCGCCGTAAAGAGCTGCCTGGCCGTACGTGCGTGATATCCTTATAGTTTAAATGGCGTTTTAGCATTTGTCAGTGTCTCGAATCCAATAAATAGTGGATGTCCACTAATGCCCGCTGGACGCTGACTCAATAATACGTTCTTAGTAAAAGGCATTCTGTGACCCAAATTAAAGGCCAGTGCATTATAAGCTGGCTCTAACACTGCTGAAGTTAGCGGGCTAGTTAACATCCTTAATGATAGTATAGGCACTAACTTGGATTCATAGTGTCAGGAATAGTGCCATTGCACAGCCACTTAGGAATGGGTTTCTCTTTTGAATCCAGTGCAGTGTGTAGCTCGAGGGCCGCCTTAACACGCACACCAACGTCCGTGGATCTCCACACGTCCATACCTTGGATACGCAGCGTCTCGGCGATGTGAGAGATGGATGAGATGCCAAAGCTGGTGTGGGCAAAATCTCGGCAGGTCTCCTGCGTGATGCCACTAATTGGGAAGGTTTTTTGATTGTGCCAGAATTTGATAATCTCCGCGGTGGTATTGATCCCACCACGGCCTTGCACGGGATACTTCCCATCAGAAGTCAGGTAGATGTACGCGGGAACCCGGCCGGAGAACAACTCCAAGGACTTTTCGTAGAGAGCTGCATCTTCAAGGAAGACGGCAGCCCCTATGGTAGACTCAATCATCACTACGAGCGTCAGCAGATCCGCTAGTGACAGTAATACAGAAGTAGTGGACCTACCTAGTTCCCAGTTTCCATTCTTCTGCGGGGCGCCGTCCTCGATGATGGGGATGTAGGCGTGTCGTAGCATGTCAGAAAACGTCTTGATACTCTTCTTGGACCAGTGTTCATAGCTCGAGCGCATGATTTCACCTGCACGTACCCAATTAGCGGCCGACCAGGCCGCCTGCAGTGGTGCGTTGCTGTTGTTGTGACCTTGGATCGTGCTAGACCAGGCATCCATATAATGGATGGATTTCTCAGCATAGTGCTTGTCCTTCGTGATCCACCATGCCAATGCGTTCATATATGCCGCCATGGAATCCTCGCGCTCCTGATAACACCCAATGTTGGGTGTCGATGTCGGTCCGCACTGGACCGTCTCATATGGCTCGGCCGTTCGCGTAGGCGAGATGTACGACATGTTTAGCATGGAATCCAATGCCTCCGTCCAAGGATTCTCCTTAGCCTCGATCTTCTTGGCAATGTGGTCAAGCTGTGGCCCAGAAACAAAAACTCCTGGATGATCCCATGTCTTGGGCGCGTTGGTTGGAATGGGAAAATAAGGAGTCGCTTTACTATCACTTGCCGCATATACAGATTTAAGGGCAGAGGAAGCTTCCAAACCAAGCATCAGGAATTGGAGCTTCATCTTGTCAGTGAAATTAGTAATAATTTAGCTTGGTAGATATACAACGCTACTCCTAATTACAATAAATATTATAGCTCTAATAGCTATTTTATACCGCATCATGTTAAAGGTGCCTGAGGCACCTACATGCCTAACAATCTCCACCAATAATGTTTTACTAAAATTCGAAATTTTCCACTAATTAGCTAGTCCCCTCTGTTCTTCTCGCTCACTCCTCAGTTCCAGGTAAAACGTTTGACGCTTTAACTTCTTGTTGTATCTCCATTGCCTCTTAACATATCGCTTACCGAAATCCACTTCACCGCGAAACAACCATCTCCAGTTTCCCTAAAGCTTTATAAAACAAATTTTATAACCGTAATCGAACAATCCTGAAAATTTGAACCCGCCCCATATATCCGCACCCTTATTCGAAAAGGTGGCTGGTTAAGACTTTGGATATGAGTGTTTGAATATGCTGATAGCAAAGTCATCTTTGTCGCCAGCTTTCCAGATGATATACTCCTGATAGCCAGCCCAAGAACCTGAGATAGCCTTGTTCACCTCCATCCAGTTTATTTTTTCAGTTTGTCGTTCTAAGGCGCTGAGCAGTGACGGCTTTTAGCTGATACTTAGAGTCGATTCACTCATGTGAGACTGAATGAAATCAAAGGTGGCCTGCGGATACTTAATTGCTAGGTCTATAGGAGCTTGAACTCTGCCACATCGAAGTGAAATTCCTAGTCATATAGTATAAGACTGGTCGTCCGTTCATATCCCTCAAGCCAACACTTGCACCATCCTTGAACAGTTTTTGAGCGATAGGCAAATATCCCTTGGCCAACGCAATGTATAGAACCTCAGTGAGAGAGTGACTGGTCAACGAAGGCTTGTGCCCAAAACGAGAGGCTAGGTCAGCCGCCGTTTACTTATTCTTTGAAACAGTATTGACAGCGGCTCCGTAGTCAAGAAGTAATTCGATTGTTTTCTCGCTGCCACGCCGTGCCGCATAATGCAATGGTGTTTATCCACATTATATTATACTTGGTTTATTTATTATAATTTTAAAATATTCTTCCTAACTTAACTTTTAATCTTTTTTACTTATAATATAATAGCTATATTATTTTAATAAATATTATATAAAATAGCATATAATTATATAATTATAATTATTAACTTATATAATTAGCCATAGTTTTTATTTAACTATTAAACTTATTTCAAAAATAATTAATAGAAAAAAACTTAAAAAGAATTTGTATACTGATTTATAAGAATAGATAAAGCGAAATTAGTGAGAAAGCAGTGATTTAGGTTAAAGTTGTTTTATAGTTTAATACGGTGCTCTGGTTGCTTTACATTGTGGAGTCTTGAGGTCACCATCGGTGGCGTCTCTTGTTATTAGTCCAAAAATGGTAAGCCGGGAACCTCGGCCTCATCGAATTGACAACCTTCTACCAGACACTTGATGCGGGGTAGCTATTTCCTCTACAGCCCGAAGACCCTACCTATAGAAGGAACTATCATAAGACTCCTTTGACATTATCATTGTCGAAGTCACCTAACTTTTCTTCCACAAGTTCGGATCATATCTTCTCCCAGCTGTCATGAAGTCCGTCGTATTCAAAGGAGTCAAGCAAGTGGCTCTTGAAGATCGGCCGAAACCCACAATTCAAGACCCAACCGATATCGTTGTAAAGGTTAAGTACACAGCTTTGTGTGGAAGGTTTGAACAAAATGTCAAAACGATACAGTTTATCACGTACTTACTTCTCACAGCGAACTTCATGTCTTTCGCGGCCACCAACCTTCCGGAACCGGCTTCATCATGGGCCATGAATTCACGGGCGTCGTCGATGAAGTTGGCTCTGCTATCACCAAACTCCAACCCGGGGATGCGATCGTAAGCCCTTTCACCGTGAGCTGCGGAGAGTGCTTCTTTTGCAAACATGGGTTCTCGTCACGATGTGACAAAAGTCTTCTCTTTGGCACTGTTCCTCTTGATGGAGCGCAGGCTGAGTACGTGAGAATTCCGTATGCTGAAAGTACTGTCGTAAAGGCTCCTGAGGAGATTGACGACCTGAAACTATGCCTGATGGCAGATATCTTCCCAACTGGCTGTTATGCTGCATCTAATGGTCTGAAGGATTTGAGTAAAGAGCAAGTGGAGGATAGTATCGTTGTTCTGATCGGTTGCGGACCAGTGGGCATATGTGCGCTCATCGCCGCGTTGGAGTATAAGCCCAAGGCTATTCTCGCAGTTGACGGTATCGAGTCTAGACTATCACTTGCCAAGAGTCTTGGTGCCGAACCATGGAATTACCTCACCCAGAAAGATGATCTGGAAAAGCGAGTCAAGGAATTAAGTGACGGTCGTGGCGCTGATGTGATCATTGAAGTTGTTGGACATAGCTCAGCTCTAGATATGGGCTTCAAGCTTCTTCGACCCTGGGGCATCATCTCTAGTGTCGGTGTTCACAATGGGGAGATTCCGTGGACTGGCAATCAGGCTTACGGGAAGAACCTGACTATTAAGATGGGCAGATGTCCGGTCAGGAGTAAGTTCATGTCGCGGGCGCTGGGAGTCACTTTCTGACTTTTATCCTTAGGCATCTTTGAAAACTCTCTGAAGCTGCTGGCAAAGAAGCAGCATCTCCTAGAGTAAGTGGCTATGCAAGTCAATATGACTAAACTAACCTGTCTAGTTTCATGACCGCGACGGTAATGCCGTTGAGTAATGCTCTTGAAGGCTACGAGCTTTTCGACTCGATGAAAGTTCAAAAGGTCATATTTGACGCGGAGAAATAAGAGATGTATCAAGGACCAAGTGTATCAAAGTCTTGCTCAGCTTGCTAGCTTATGACAGGTAGTCAAACTCGAAATACTAGCCTCTGATTGCGTCTCGTGCGCACGTAACTACAAGACTTCAATCAGTGCCGGTTAACCGGTTCTGCCTATTGCGATCCTCGCCGATTAGCTGAAATTGACGTTGAATGAATGTTTGACATATTGCAAGTGGGGTTCCAACGACAAGGCTGTACCAACTGCGGTAACAATACATTAGCATATCGTGCGTGGAGCTTCGGATTGTGGAGGCTCTAAACTCGATTATCAATTGCCGTACGAGTATGGCAGAGTGGGAACATTGTCTGGGTCAAAGTGCATCGGCAATCCTCGTCTTGGAGGAAGTGGCACTAACCCTCGATGCCCTTAGATTGGTTACCATGCTCCCTCTCGTTGCGACCCTGGTGACTGTGGAGGCTTTTAAGAAACTTTGAGAGGGTTAATATCACTTGGTTATAGCTCGGCGTGGCATCTAGGAAGTCGAGTCTTAGGGACTACTAGTATCAGACAATTGACAATTACTGCTGCTTATACAACTATTAAATCACGCATCGCTGAATTATATGTTTATTCTAACACAGTATTAGATATTACTACTATTCAATGTTCTACATGGATGAGTAGGTATAGCACAGCGGGCCAGCTCGGGTATCCATATAGTCCTTCACCACAGGCTCTACATCAGCTAGACGCATAACAGGCATTCTATCGTTGATCTCGGCAGTGTTCCACTTGTTGGGATCGTTAAAGCCAGTATAGTCAGCCAGACGAGTGGCGTTGCGACCTTGCCACTAAAGAATAATTAGCAAATAGGAAAATTTAGAGGGAAGTAGGAGTATCTTACCTTGGCCCAGACTCGGTCGACATTAGCGTGGTGAAGGAAGAAGAGGGGTTCGTTTGGTGAAGTAGCGGGGCCCATATCACCGAAGATGATGCTGTGAACTATTGACATGTTAATATTTTCAAACCGAAAGGGCGTGGAGATGACGTACTCTGAGCATGAGGCAAGCCCTCAAGCATATCAGACATAGAGTGATAGTTGTCAAAGCTATAGATGGTATCCATGACCCGAGAGTTGTAGGCAGTAGCCTGCATATCACCAAGGATCTGGTTACCATCCTCATCCTTGCCAAGACCACCGTTGAATTCGCGGGTGAAGCAGTGAAGACGGTTACCAGGAGTGTTCATGTCAGGCCATCCCATAGCCAAAGTAAGATTCGTGTTGGCAAAAGGTCCATCGACGACACAGCGCTTGAAGCCAGGAACATTACTGCCAGTGAGTTTCGCATCACCACCAAATCCAGTCTTAGGGTCAAAGAGGGGAGAATTGACGACGTCGTTCTTATCAGCGTCAATCGTCCAGTCCCAGTATGGCTGAACGCCCTTGTAGTCGCACTCATCGCGAAGCATATCCTCATGAAGCTGGACGTACCAACGATGCCAGGGGAGGAAATTCGCGACAAAGTGGATGTCCGTGTTGAGAGTGAAGTGAGTATAGACGAGATCGTCCATGCGTGTTGTGACATCGTCGACATCCTTGTATGCCTTTTTGGGGAGGTTGCGAAGACAGACTGCAGCGCGGAGATATTCTGTCTTTTCGGCGCTGGTGAGCTCGCGCCATTCTTTGCGAACAACGGGATCGGAGCATGAGCCTTCTGCACGGGCTACGGGGCTGGCGATGGATAGGGCGGCGAGAGCCAGGCTGGCGAGGAATGAGTGGGCGAGCATTTTGTGTAAAGCGAATGTGTTGGAACGAATGACTGATTGGGGTAACGAAGTACGAGCTTGGCTGGTAGACTGAACTGCTCGGAGGACTGACAGTAACTTAAATAGCAATCAGCTGCGAGGCTCGTCCCCTGTAATGGTGTATCATGGGTTATTCTCCTTTCCGGAGCTACCGTTTAGCGGCATCTGAGAATACCGGCATGCGGGAGATGCCGTCCACTAAGAAAAGAAGTTATCGAGGAAGTGGAGCAAAAACCGTTGAGCCGGTTGCAAGTATCCGTAAATACGAACTTTAACGTCTTCGGTCATCTCCTCCTTCTAGAAGCCAAGAGCGATTCCAGTTGTCGCTAAGAATTAGAATTGGCGGATTTTCCACCAAATGTAACACGGTGAAACCCTTAGCGGATTCTTTGGCCCACGTTAAAATCTTTTTATAGCGATTGAGATCGAGGACAGGGGAGACGACGGGATGCCACGCCACGTTGGGACTAGCCAGGGCACACGGGCCATAGGGTAAGTTCATGCAATTGTCATTGCCAAGACATTAAAGGGTGAGTTCATCTGAAATCCCGTATAGAACTGTCAATCGGATCTAGGGAGATTCAAGAGGATTTTTGATAAGATGTGACTGGGAGGCGTTCATTGTTAAGTGCCCATACACCGAGGCTGAATGTCAATAGGCAGACTGCTGAGTTGTCAGCCAACGGATAGTCAGGCTGCAGGCGGGGTTTGCCTGTTTGTCAGCCCAGCCCTCTCGGAAGCAAAGCCTTCTCACGATCTGAGTTCACTGAGTAACTAATCCCTTGAGCTTAAAATCACGACCTACTCATCATGAAGTCCTGGTTTCTCGCCCCTGACTTCACCTTCACTCCCGACGGACCCCTCCAGCTTGGCGCTGTCATCCCTCATCCCAGTCGTCCGACTCAGACCCTTGCATCACCCCGCACCGACGCAATCACGCTTCCTGAAGTGCAAACTCTGATCGAGGCGAACCATTCTCACTCAAATGATGTCACGCGAACAGCTGGAGTTAATCTCTTTGCCAAGTTTGTAGAGCTTGCTTCTGCTTCTATCGGCTATGAGACTAGTCGGCGCAACGCTCTTGAGTATGGAACTGTGGATCATGAAGTTCGATCTCTAGCGGCGCCGTTTACGAAGGAGTTTTTGCAGAGTATCGTCAACACGGAGGCTGTTAGAGAGCATATCGACTCTGGCTTTCTTGGAAAGCGAACCGTTTACTTTATTTCCGGACTCAGGGTTGCCACTTCTTCTTTTATGGTGACGAAAGAGAAGGGGGTTGGACATAATACCTCACTGTCAGGCTCGGGGCCAGCGGGACCCGTGCCCATCGAAGTCGGCGCTGGTATTTCAGGTGGAAAAGAGAGCTCCAAAACTGATTCCTACGAAACTGCTGTGGGCATCATTTTTGCTTATCGTCTCCACGCCATCCGCGTTCGAGGCAGCGGCAACGTTAGCTCGGAGATGTTTTCGCACCGCAAGCTTTTCATGTCCGATAGACCAGAGTCTGATACTATGGAAGTCGTTGATGTCACTGCAGAAGTTCTGAAGGCTGATAAAGAGGAGGACGAGGCGCCAAAGTACGAGATGGAAGGTCTGGGAGATGGGGAATACTGTCTCGTAGCGAAGGCATAGACTTATATTTGTTTCTACGTCACGAGGCTCCAACAGGAAATGAATGCGAGAATTGGTTTGTGTCTTTTTATCTGTACATGAATGGTGATACTGCATCATACATAGCAGCCCATGCCCTCCATGCGTCTGCCTTCTCACTCCAAAACCATATCGGATTTATAAATCTATTATGCCCTGTCTGATCCGGTGCCATCTTTTCCAACAATCTTCTCATGCCATCGGTTCTCTTCAAACACTTTACCGGGCTTTGCTCTGTTGGTATGGGAAGAACTGTCGAAAGAACTTCTGCGTAACCTATTGTTGACGCTGCTATACCAGCAGCCACGGCTGTCGCTATCGATGATCCAGGATGACATATATGAGGGCCAAAGCGTTTGGCGATCTCGTCGTTGAGGCGGGTTGGTAGGTTGTCCCCGAATGTGCCGAGAGCAATAGTGCTTCGATCAGTGATTGGAGGGTTACTGGCATTAAAGGTACCCTGACAGTCTGTTGCTCTGACCGATATAACCGATCGATGTCTCGCGGGAAAGGCTTCCCGTTGGTAAGCCGCGTTGTTACCAGCACTAGCCAAGAATATGATTTCGCGACTTCGCTCAACCTCTTCTATCGCTGTAGAGATGGCATCATCGTCGTGGGGAAAGCCGAAGGACATGGAGATGATATCCACTTCTGCTTCAAGTCCGGCCCATCGAATTGCCTGTATGCTGTTTAGTGTCTGGAATACGAACCAACAAATTAATTCTCCCACCTTGGATATTTGATCACTGCTGTACTCGAGCTCGTCAGCATCCTTGGCAACTCGGACCACATAAACGTGAGCTAGCGGAGCAGCTTCCATGATCAGCCGAGTCATCAGGCTGCCATGCCCGTATTCGTCTTCCATCGAGTCTGGACCAGGCGTGTCTTCGCTCTCCTCACATGTGAAGTCTTTCCATGCTTTTATGGACTTCTTCCTTCTTGGTATCTTGCAAAACGGTAAGTCTGCATCGCATCCTGTATCTAGAACCGCTATCTTAACAGGCTTGAAGTCGTGCTCTGGCTTTTTCTCCCGCAGGCTCACAATGTGCATACTGATATGTTTCAGATTGTCGAGCCATTCTTCTGGAACGACGGTCTTGCCTGTGTGGAACGAGGCAACTTGAGAGTGGAGCTTGTTGTGATTCTCGACCTCCCTGCATCTTGCTAAGTAGGATACGTATTTTGCATCAGTTTTGAAGGCAATATTGACGAGCTTTGACAGTGGTTCGACGATTTCAGTATAGACTTTCCGCCTTATGCCGCCTCCATCCGTGTCGGTGACAGGATTATCGTTTGTAGAACTCTTCGTTGTCATGGCTTTCGGGTTAGAAGTGGTGAATGTTCTAGGATCTAAGCAATTCGCCACGGCTCTTGCAAAGATGTCGCGATGGGTCGATCGCGCCCATTGCGCTTTTTCAAGCTCAGAAAGTAGCTGTCTAGCGGCACCATGGTCTCTGTTTAGTCGAGATGTAAGTGGTAGGTGCGCCATTGACTTGATAGGCCTTGCAAGGCCGATCTGCAGGAGTAGAAGTCCCAGCCCGAGAATGTGCGGAAACGGGTGCGTTAGCATTGACTTATCTTCATCCTCCGAATTCCTCTTCTGACCTTCAAAGTTGAGTGAAATATATACCCGTAATGCAAGCTGATCTTTGGGTGATTGTTGATGGTCCATTTCATGCATAAACCAGATGTCATCGCTTGTCCAATGGTTTCCCATCAAGTCAGATTCATAGAATTGCCAGAAGGAATGTGCAATTGCATGAGAAAGTAAGATCTTGTCTTTGTCAGTGAGTTTGTAGCTTTGGACCACCAGAGACAGTGGAAGTCCTTGGCCTGGGCACAGAAACCGTTCAAGAGGAGCGGGTGGCGGTAATGATACAAGACCGACGTCCTTGACGAAGTTGAGATTGACTTTGGCAAATAGTTGATGTTTCAACACTTGACAGAAGTAATCCGAGTTGATCCGTTTCAGTGTAGAAATTTTACTATCTCTCTCTTCGTCACTGGAAACGTTTGCAAACTTGACAGCACCACGACGACCTTTCGTTTGCCTTCGTCTATGAGTCAGATACCAACTGCCTTTCGGGAATTAGACTCACATGGGTATACCCAGCCACAAATGCTGCCAGTAACTCATATTCTCAGATGATATCACAACTTCGAATTGGGCATGCCTACTCTGTATATGTGGCGTTGCGTCAAGGTGGAGTCTGATGGGATGGGCGAGCTTATGATGATGAGGCCTTACCTTCTTGGATTTATCCAGCCAAGATTTCTGCTGCGGCATTTCCGCGTGATGACAAAACGCGTGCTGGTGAAGAGCCTTGAAGAGATTTCTGCTGACATGCTGAGGATAATCATCTGGTTCTGGCAACGCCGATCCTGTTGTGAGCTGGTCAAGACCAGTCTTTTTCTTTGGCTCATCCTGGCTTAACTTAGCCAAAAACGCGTCGCATTGCTTTTTCGCTTTGGATGGGAGTGCATCGTCGGCAATGAAGGACATAGAAATAGAGTTTTTCAGCCTTGACCTGTTATCTGGTCTTGCCAGCGTCATGATGTGCATATAAGATTGCCTGGGTATGGTCTGGCTCCCCGCCGGAGTCGGAAACTATCATCTCAGCCATGTCTCAGGTTCAGGACAAGTAACATACCATGCAGACCTCAAGCAGCGTATGCAGCAACTTTGCGGCAGCTTCCTCAGCCGCATCTTCAAGCTCGTAACCAGCGAATGACTCTTGAGCAATTTGCCCCAGCCTCGTTCCAACTTCTCCCGCAACTCGTTGTCGTTGGCGAATGCCGCATTCCATCACCAAAGCATAGACCTGCTTGGCAACTTCAGCGACCATTTCGCACGCGCTCAACCGTTCAGGCGACATCTCGACTGTCGCATGATTTGGTCACGGTAAGGCTGAGCTATTTTGAGCTATGTGGAGCAAAGGTTTGGTTTCGATGATCTGTCTGAGTGAGGCTGAGTATCCCTGTTGCTGCGGTCACGTGACGATGTCGACAGCAATTCCTTGGGTCCTGGCCATTTTGTCGCCGTCTGACCTGCTCCTCTTTCCTACAACCCGATTTTCTAGCTATCGGAACAAGAAAGCCCGCCCGTTTTGGGCCTCAAAATCATGGATCTCATGAGTTTGAATGCTCGAGAGCTTTCGAACAAGTGCCTTGAGGCTTTTCAACTATGCTTGACTTTTCGCTCAACAGACCCCGGTCTGTCCAATCAAGAAGCATTTCATGATGAGCGATTTGAGTATCGCCTGGCAGATTTTAATCTCTGGATTGACGGCATCGGCGCTTTGGCTCCTTCAAAGGCTTCACTAGATGCGAGGTTGAATGAACGACCGATTGATCTTTCCCTAGTTAAAGGAAACCTTGTTATGCTGTTTCAATCACTGGAAGATTGTTTGAGTCTGCTGACAACTAACCAACCGCTTGAAGATGCGTTATTAGATCTTGATTCGGCTTTGGAAAGTCTTGTCTCGCTTTCATTAGCTATTCGCAGGACAGGGCGTCGGTCACGCCTTCACAAAGCCGACCGTCTTTTCAAACCAGAAGAACACGCTGAGCTGAGGAAACACTTAGAAGCCATAATCCTTCTTCGACCTGGGCCTGGTCCATGCTATGAAGGTGACGAGTTCCGAAAGAAGATGAACTCGTTGACACCACTTCAAAGTCATCTTGTCACGGCCAACCTGAAGCGAAGAAATCGGTTCATACAAGCCCATCTACACTCTTTAGGCCTGAAGAAAAGAAGTGTTGGGTTTGAGTTACCGGTTCCTGAAGTTGCAGAGCAGGCTTCTGCACCAACTCTTAGTTCAGATGATAAGATTGCCGAAGTGGCTTTATCTGCTCCCACTCCTCGACAGCCGATCGAGCCGCTACCAGCACCTATGTCAGTCACCTCTGCTTCGGTCCCTGAGAGCAAGCTCGAGTACAAGGAACCCGTTTCTCAGAAGACCGAATCGACGCCAATGACAATCATTACTCAGATCACAGCTTCTGCTCGATATCCTCGCCCAAGAGTATCTGATAATGAACAAAAATTAGTTCAGTGTCCTTGTTGCTGTCAGACATTACCTGTATCAGAGGCTAAGAACAACAACCGATGGAGGTGAGGATATTTCCCCTGGCTGCTTGTTCCTGACACCTGATTCATCCTGTAGAAAACACTTGGCTGAAGACATACGCCCCTATACCTGCATATTCGATGGATGCCCTTCCCCGGATGTGTACTACAGTAGTAGGTCAATGCTGGAACAGCACTTTCGACAGGACCATCCACCAGTTTGGGTATGTCCTCTGTGTGACGAGGGCTCAGTCTATTCGACCATGACTGGAATGATGGACCATCTTCATAACACTCATCCACAAGCCATTGGGGAAGACATCTCAGCAATCATATCATCTTCGGCGCAGACGAAGATGGGTGTAACGAGTTGCCCTCTCTGCGAAGTCAAGGGTGATGCTGACTCCCCAGAGCTGATTGACCACGTCCTTGAGCACGTCCACGACTTCTCGCTCAGGTCTCTTCCCTGGCCTAAATCTTCAAGGGTCGAGCTTGGCGGTGAAGTTGGGTCTTCAAACACAGACAGTAATGAGTTTTCTGCTGTGACTAAATGGTTAGAGGGGTGTGAACACCGTACGGGAGACATTGACCCGGCTTTAAAGCTAGTCGCTTGTGACTACGGGAGGTTGGCAATCATAACTGAACAGATCGAATCTCAAAAAGACGACAAACTTGGCCTGGACATTGGCTTTGCTGACGAGCATGGTGACGAGTCTGCCGAGGCCGAGACTGATATATCGCAGCTGACGAAAGACACTCTTGACTCGGTGAAACAGCATGATGGAGATCGTGATGTGGTCTTTTGCCATGAATGCTCTGCTGAATGGTATCGAGATGAAAATGGACTGACATGTCCCAAATGTCAAAACGAGCTGGTTGAGATTGTGTGTTTTCTGCTGTCATTCTCTCCTTCTCATAATACTGACCTTGGTGAGCAGGTCGAACCTGAATATGATCCTCTGGATTTAGCTCTTCACACAACTCCTACAGGGCCTCGTCTCTCTAGAACTGATCTTCTTATTGGACTTAGTGATGATGGCGGGCCTTCAAGGGCCTCCAAACCAAGCGCTCGTGGGTCAACCTCTGGCTTTCGAAGGTTCGCTGATCGCCTTTTCTCTCGCAAGAAGGCCGATCACATTGAGCCACAGGACGACAAGCCATTTTCTGACATCTTTGTCCGGTTTCCAACTCTCACCCTGCAGGCATGCGGCATCTTGCTCAAGGTTTATGCACGCCGCCTATACCCTTTGACAAAAAAGAAGTCTGTGTTCGCAGACTTTCTTAGACGCACACAGGGTGAAGATGTTTCGCCAACCAGTCACTCCGTTTCCGACCTAGACAGCTTTTTACACATTATGCTTACGTCTTATATGGATCCACTCAAAGCCCTACCTCCCAAGGACCTCACAAAACCTATCTCAAAATACTTCATTAAAAGTAGCCATCGGACTATCCAGCGAGGAACGTCATTGAATTCCCTCCCGTCCTCAAGGTCAATCCGAGAAGTAAAATATTCTAGCCTATCCACCCTGCTGTACCGGATCTGACTTTGAATAACAGGCCCTTTATGCTGGCTATCGATGTATCGACATTGACGTTTGGGATGGCGATGATGATTTCATGACTGATGCAAAGGGGAACTCAAATGTGTTGTATCAACCGTCTAGTGCAAAGGGCGGATCCATCACGAAGAAACTGTACCGAAGCTCCAGCCCTGCCAGGGAAATTACTGAACCGAAGCATGGGGCCCCCAAGATCACACTCTCCAAGCCAGGTCGGTCTACTTCTCTCTCAGAACCAATCGTGACAGACAGAAGGACTCTCGCCGGGCACTTCAGCTTCAGAGAAGCTTGTGAAGTGATTAAAAGCTCTGCCTTCTTACACAGCGATCTACCTGTCATAGTCAATATGTCTGTTTACGCTAGACCCGAACAGCAAGAGCTGATGGTCAGAATCATGAAGGAAGAGTGGAACGGCTGTCTGATCGATGAACCATTAGAAGGCTGTGATCCGAGGTTTCGGTTACCAAAATTAGAAGATCTTCGGAACCGGATACTTGTCAGATTCTCAGCAACTAGACACAAAGATGTTCTTGATTCTGACGGTCTTGGCAAGACTTTGCGAAGAGAAGGACGGGATTACAAGGGCTATATACCCATTATACAGGCATTGGACGGACTCGAGATATATATGCGAAGCAAGCCTTTTGAAGGATTTGACAATATTGGCGCAAAGGACCCCGCCCACGTTTTCTCCCTACAGGAGCAGGGACTCCAGCTACTTTTGTCCGTTCCAACTGACGACATTTCCATGGAAAACCTCGAACGAAACCAACTTTTCAGACATAACCGGGACTTCTTCTTTCAAGTCACCCCAAACTCAGCGCGAGTTGACTCTTCAAATCTCGAGCCCTTGCAGTTTTGGAAACACGGGGTCCAAATGGCTGCCATCAGCCGCCACAACATCGATGAGGGCATGATGTTGAATGAAGGGATGTTCGCTGATGAGTCAGGGTGGGTTCTTAAGCCCGACCGCTATTTTATTCCAGCTAAAGGTGTCCCATTCGGTCTACCAATACACTCCACCCTTATGGAAGTATCCATATTTGTTTTTCAGGATCAAGCTTTTGAGCTGATTACAAAGGACGGTATAATACAACAGACCAGGGACCTTTCACCATTGACTATGGCTACACTCCACGTGCATGGTGACAGCGACCACAGGCTACAAGTGGAGGATGACTTAGTCGAAGACGAGGAATCTGGTGACTTTTGTTACAAACACCAGTTTGTTCCAGACAAAGCAATTACTAATATAATTCTTAAACTCTGCATCCTCCGGTGAGTAAGTCTACAATGTGCCGAGTGATGCTGACAGTATTATCCAGGTTACGATTCGCGGATCACTCAACCGGCCGAGGTTTGATCGCCTGGACCAGTCTCAGGCTGGATCGCCTAAATCGAGGATACCGTCTTGTACCACTTTATAACGAAAAAGGAGGACTTTTGAGTAAACAGAAAATGCTTATCAAGTTTAATATCAAGTTACTAGAATAGAGGCATCTAGTCCTTCTAATCTATAATACTCCTAGCTAGTACGTAAATCGTATTAGTGAATATAACAAAGAAGACTCATGTAAAAGACCATGGCAATGGGCATATCTACGGGCCCAGCAAGAAATTCACTACGTATATTTTACTATATCCTAAATGTTGTTGTAACAGCCTTTAGTGTAATAAGTAGCGCCGTTGTAATAGTTCTGGCTACAGCCTGTGACTTCACCCTGAGCATGGTAGGTATGGAGTATTCATCCCGATTCCTTTCATAAGATCTCTTGGAAGAGAGGCGGTGCCCATAAGTCTTTGTCTTCTGCAAATCTTGTATACTGTCACGTTACGTATCCTTCACCGGCTCAAGCCCTCGGTCTCGGATAAAAGCCGTGCCAAGCAAGCAAAGCCCAATCAAAGGAACCTGCAATATGAACACACTGTGACTAGCTGACATGTACGCATCCAAAACCGTAGGAACTTGGCGCATTGACTCCGGAAGCACGTATGTTGAGCTGGCAAGGCTCTTGTACTCAGTTGGCAGAGTAGCGCGTAATTGAGCTTGGAGGACTGCTGCAGAGACAGCAAGACCGCATGCGCCTCCAATACAACGATAGAAATTCCTGTTAGAAATGATGACTGCGCGACGGCTCTTCGGAGAATGTGCCTGTAGTGCGATCAGGGTAGGTTGAAAGATACACCCGACTCCTGTTCCGACAATGGCTAATATCACAGCGATAACGGCTGGACTAGTATGTCTTGTAAATAGTAGCGCAAGGCCTGCCCCTCTGATAAATGCGTCAGCAACTGATTCGAACAGGAACGGAAGTGTGAAGAGCTTACAAAGTCCAGATAGCAAAACCGAATATGATCACCTCGCCGTATCGGAGACGGCGACTGATGTATTGTCCCGAACCAATAGAAGCAATCATTTGCGCTGCCACCAATGGGGTGTAAACCGCTGCTGATTTGATCGCACTGTACTGGTGAGGGTTTTGGAGATAAAGTGGAACGTAGTAGAGGTAGGACTGGTAAACAGCACCGAGCAGACAGTTCTGGGCAAGCATGATAGCCAGGCTTGAGTTCTTGTAGATATCAACTAAATTGGAATGATCAGTCATATTCATCTTGGAAACTCATTTCGGGCAGGTCCTCTTACTGGGCATCATTGGAAGCTTTGCCATCTTCCATTCCCATCCTATAAAGGCTATGAACAGCGCACCGCCAACCGCAAGAAAGCTTATCGATAGTGGCGAGTCCCATGAGAAATATGAACCTCCTTGATGATGGTTAACATTTGTGACATCAGCTTTCGTGGAGCTTTGGGTCTTACCTCCGGAGATAGGGATCAGAAGCAGTACAATACCAGCGCCTGATACCAGTGAACCCACCCAGTCAATCTTGGAAATTCCTTCCCAAAAGCCAATGGTCGGGGGCTTGGAGGGGAGAAAGATATAGGCCAAAACCGCGGTGATGAACGACAACGGGGTCAAAAGCCAGAAGAACACTCTCCATGATGACTTTTGCATGATACCGGCGGCAATGAAGGGTCCGATCACATTACCCAATCCAACGGTGCCTCCAACAACTCCTTGAATCTTTCCTCTCTGCTCAAGAGTGACGATATCCGAGATGATGATGTTGACAAGGTTCTGAACACCACCGCCGCCGATACCGGCGATGGCCCGAGAGACGTAAAACATAATCGCATTCTGACTCAACGAGCAGAGCAAATCTGCCACACAGAGCAATAACGCTGCAGATACGAAAATAACCTTGCGACCAAAAACATCAGAGAGTCTTCCGTAGAGCATCTGAAAGCAAGTATTGGCGATCAAGCTGGATGTGCCAGCCCATGAGATGGTAGCTCCGGCGTCTAAGTCTTTCGCAATGGTGGGGATAGTTACTGATATGCCATTTTGATCAATTGTGACGAGTAGTAAAGCCGCGGAGAGGGTAGCGAGGGCGGTAACTAATTGTCGTCGAGGCAGGATATTTACCTGGTCGTGAAGAGCTTTTTCGTCCTTGGTGAGTACCATTCTGTCCTCTGCATTGAGGTATATGGGAAGGAATAAGTTCATAATCAGATTTCTTGAGTCAATTGAGGTATTATGACTCTTTCGGCTAGTCCCAAACGGTGATGCGAGCCACAATTATATCGGAGCTTGTCCGCGGGATTTGTCCGAATACTTCTTGATTTATGCACTGATAAGACGGAACACAAATAATACAATCTATTGTACCATAGTCTGAAAATATCATAGAATTACACCGTGACTACCTGCCAACTCAATGCCGATCACTCAGACTTTGGTGGCCACTTCACCCTCTTCTCCGCCTGAACATACAAATTGTTCGGCCGAATCAGCTGGAAGTACGGATCATACTCAATAGGCCCGTCCTGCGCCAAGCTGAACTTGTACCGATACACGAGCTTCGGTAAAAACACCTTGATCTCCTGTAACGCAAAGTTGAAACCGACGCACATTCTTGGGCCTGTCGCGAATGGGATGTAAGAGCCGGGAGGTCGATTCTTAACCTGTTCTGTATCCCAGCGATCAGGGTCAAAGCGCCCCGGGTTCTCCCATATGTCCTTGTTGTTATGCATGTGATGCAGTGCTGAGATTACTACTGCGCCCTTGGGTAGTCTGTAACCTCCTGGTAGGATCATATCAACCTTGGCGGTGCGACCAGGCTGAAAAGAGGGGTTGTGCAGGCGCTGTGTTTCCTTGATGAACTTATCTAGGAAGCTAAGCTTGCTAGTTGTCTCAGCTGTGACCTGGGTATCCTCATCCCAGTCGTTGTCGATGAGTTCTTGAAGAAGACGTTCTTGGTTTCCTGGGTACTTGACAAGACTGTAGATCAGCCAGGATAGCAAAGATGACGTGGTGGTGAAGCCGGCGGCTGTAGCTACGAGCAAGGTTGGGGCGAATTGGGAGGGCGGCAGCTTGCTGCCCTTGTTGTCTTTGGCCCGTAGGAAGTAGTCTAGACAGTCAGCTGGGTCCGGGACCGATTAATGTACGAAGTAGTAGCTTACCGACAACATTCTCAGCCTTGAGCGCTGCATCTTGAAGCTCCAGGTCCTCCTGTCCCTTCGAAGCTCTGGCAATCGACTCCGTCATCATCTCCATAATCCTCCCCATCGTATCTCTAACCTTCTTCGGATCACCAAACGGCATCTTAGCATACCAAGCTCCCATAGACGACACACGCTTATTCAGCTCCAGGTTCTCAGCAATCTTGAGAACCATCTCATGCAGCGGCGAGTCCACTTCCTCGAAATGCGCAAAGTCCATACCTAGAACAAGCTTACCCACTGCCTGTGAGCCAAGCTTCAGCATGTACTGGTAGACATTCCACGCTTCGCCCTTTTCATCAAGCTCATCGAAGACTTTGAAGGACTGCTCTACCGTTCGCTGCATCGTAGGAGCGTAATGCCGAACTGCTTTTGGTCCGAGTGCAGGCGGGAGGAATTTGTGAGCAAGACGCCATTGCTCCGTGTCGGTATCGGCTAGAAAGACGCCTGCTTCTTGGTTCTTGATTGGGTGGAGGGGATGGCCGGGGACGATGTCTTTTGTGAAGTAGTGGTCTTCGGCGAGGAAGATGTTGGAGAGTTCGGCACTGTTGGTCTGGTAGAGACGGTTGCCCATGCTGTTTGTCACGAATAATGGTCCGTATTTCTCAAATAGTCTCTGATGGTTGCCGAGATGATCGGGGTAAATCTCCAGGTAGTTACCGAAGTATGGAATGCCAGCTGGGCCAGGGACATCACGAACAGCATTGCCGTTGATGGAGACGGCAATTGGCTCGTCTTTGTCCAAGACTTCGGATACTACATTGAGCCTTCGATCATCGTGAACAAAGCCAACGCCTAAAGATTGAAGTCAATCACTTGCGTTTCTGACGCAGCTCGGTAAAACTTACCATTTGGCTTGACAATGGCAAAGTGAGATGCGACAATGTTTTGAAGCTCCTCAAAGTCAACAGCCGGCGGCAGGTCAACTTCTCTAGTGGTGGACGGAGCCTCCCCCAAGAGATAAAATTGTTTTGTTGCCATAATGATAATGATGAACTTAATAATAGCCAAGGCCGTCTGTCCAAAGCTGAAATGCTCAGAGTATTTCGATGTTATATGAAAAAATTCCAGAAGGCGAAAGCATTCATGCATGGCACATGCAAATACCCATTCTCGCCTTCTTGTTATTACACCGCAGGCAAGGATACGAAGTCCAACGTGGAGACGACATGTCTGTCGCCGCGCACTGCAACATGAATGACGTTGAGGTCCTGCATCGTAGAAATTTTATCGTTGCATCCGTTAATCTCTCGGTATATCCGTGTCCGCAGATTTCTGGGTCTGATTACAACGCTTTTTACGATTGGATGATGTCAACGGGAATATCGAAAGGACCCGTGTCATGTCGGTATTCGCGTTTAGTATAATCGCGAAGACGGAAATAAGAGCGATATTCAATTCAATTTTCAGGGTTCTCTAGCCAATAGATTGCTGTGTGTTACATCAACAGCGGAATTCGCATTGTTTCACCGACTGCCTCCGGTCAGTGTGGATCATAAAGCGGGTCGGCCTCGGTCCTGTGGATCCACAACGGGCCCTGAAACCTCGGCATTTCTGGAGACCCACTACGGAGCTGCACTCCGGCCCGCTGTGGGCACATGCAAATGGCGGCATAATCCTGGTAGTTTCAGGGACCCGTTGCTTGTGAGTTTTATGGTATGTGGCTACGTCGTGACCGCCTGATACGCAAGCATTGAGCTGTTTAAGAGAACGGTCTGCAGTAGACCCAGTCTCTGGTATTCTTATCCGAATTGTTTCAAGGTCATCGCCAAATACCTGCACTTCAATTACCTGAACCAAGTCTCGTGTTGTGTTTTACAGCCAATAATGGAGGAATTTACGATCAAGCAGGTCGCTGAGCATAACAGCCCCGAGGATGCATGGCTGATCATCCATGGCCAAGGTAGGCTATGGCAATTCCATTATTGGGTCGCTCACTAACTAGAGGCAAGTCTACGACGTCACAAAATACCTGGCAGATCATCCTGGCGGTGCCGATGTCCTCACAGAAGCAGCTGGTACAGACGCCAGCGAAGACTTTGACAACGCTGGACACTCAGAAGATGCCTTTGAGATCATGAAAGACTGCTGCATTGGCAAGATTCAGGGCTTTGAGAAGAAAAAGCCCAAGCTTAAGCCCCTTGCACCTGTAAAGGCAGTCAAGATCCAGACTAGAGGATCCTCATCAATTTCGACTTTGGTCAGCTTGGGCTTCATTGTCTTTGCTGGTGCAGGAGCGTATTACTTTACTCGCCGCCAAGGGTTCACCGTACCAGACTGGTTGTTGGCGTCGCTACGCAGTGATTCAACTGGCTCAAGTTTCATCAAAGGAATCATCGTTGGAGGTGGATCCCTCGCGACCGCCAATGCCGTTGCTGCACAGAGATTCACCAGCATGGCGATGAAGAGCAAGCCCTTCACGAGCTACCCTGCCCATATGAAGGTTCCTAAGCGAGCTCAAGAAGATACCTTGTTGCAACGAGGACTCTTGGATCCAGTGCGATGACCGGTCGGTTACTCCGCAAATACGAGGGGCTGAGTTAGTGCAAGACTTTTTACAGTAGACAGTCTCAGAACCCTTTTCCCCCTCTCGTTTATTTAGCTCGGAATATCATCATCTACTTGTTGGTCGATACCTGATGTTTCCCTGAGAGCGTCGCGCGATCATATACACCAGTATCCAACAATTCCGACCTTGGCGTTCTTGAATTGGTCATTAAGGCATACCCTGATGGCAAGCTCACAAGCAAGTATCTAGCGAAGCTCGAGGTTGGAGACGAGGCTCTCTTCAGAGGACCAAAGGGAGCAATGAAGTATCAACCAAATCTCTGTAAGAAGATCGGCATGATCGCAGGTGGCACTGGCATCACACCAATGTTCCAGGTCATTCGTGCTATCTGCGAGCATGACCGTGACACAACAGAGATCTCTCTTATCTATGCCAACAGGACAGAGCAGGACATTCTGCTTCGGGAAGAGTTGGACAGATTTGCTAGGAGATATCCCAAGAACTTCAAGGTGTACTATATGCTGGATCAGCCGCCGGTGAACTGGAAGTTTGGGTCTGGGTATGTGACTCGAGAGTTGATGAAGGAGAAACTTCCGTCGCCGAGTGTGGATTCCAAGGTGTTTCTGTGTGGGCCGCCCGGAATGGTGAATGCTTCGAAGAAGGCACTTGTTGATTTGGGTTTTGAAAAGCCCGGGGCGTCAGCTAAGATGTCGGACCAGGTTTTTGCATTTTAGATAAGACAAAATCCTTTCATCTCATATGCATGGTTGTTCTTTTCGGTATCGCGCTCTCCAAATCAAGAATCTTAAGTTTCATCCGCCATGGCTTAGTAAAATATACAAACAGTCTTTTGCAGTTTGCAGGGCATCAATGGAGAAGAAGCCTTCCTTATCTCAGCTTTTTCGTATCTCAAATGGCGATCTGTGTCCCACAATTCTGATACTTCCAGCCCCACAACCTGTATCAGTTCGCAAATAGTGAAGCAGTAATAATGCGCTACGGGAAAAGCCATTTCACTTGAACACGAAAGGACCAATCATATGCTTCGCCTTGCGCATCAAAGCTTCAGGCCGGCTAACTGGGATGGATCCAGATGTCAACCACCATGAGATTGTGTAGAATGATTGGACTGAAACTATTTACTTTTTAAAGATCGTCGTTGGCTAATGTCGCTGCTAGCATGTACTGGCGGGGAACCCGACTTTACGACAGGGTGATTACAGCCCGCAAGAAGCTCTTTATCATTCAGAGCTTGGTGTCAGGAATAAGCCAAGTGGTTATAAAAGGGAACTTGCATCCTCCAAGAGATCTTAAGGTCCCAAGACATTCTTTTACATATCAGATAAGCAATACTTTGCTTTTGCACCAATCCTTCTGGACCTATCCGTTCTTTACTTGAGCCGTCACGATGCCGTTCACTGGGAGGTAAGTTATTGTCCCTTCCCCCTAATTTGTATATTTATATTATGGATGCAGCTGCTAAACTCTCATAGTGACATTTGCAAGATCATTTTCGCGATCATTCTCCCTCCAGTCGGCGTTTTCATGGAGCGAGGATGCGTAGGTGACTTTTGGATAAATTTACTTCTGACATGTCTATGTATGTTCACAGTATCCACTCAGTTGTCGCGTGCTAACTCTAGCAGTCTTCGTTCCTGGCCTCATTCATGCCCTGTATATCATTCTGAAATATTAGGTGCTGCGACTCGCTTACACCGCAGTATCTTGGGCACAATGCTTTGAGGTGTTTTATTATAATTATCTATAGATATTTACTTTTATCATACTACTCTACTCGAAGCCTGCTTTGCTTCTATCTTTAGATTCTCTTAGAAAGCTTTATGGATTTAAATTTTTCGCCCCGAAAATCATTTCATTGTTGCTGTTGATATTCTATGAGGAACGTAGGCAGAGTTTCCTGGCTGCATCTCTCGAACAACACATGTTGTGATTGGCTCCCTCATGGGCTAAAGAAACATTATATAAGACGGTGCTGAGTTTGCAAAGGTCTAAATTACACTTTTACAATAAGAGATAGAGCACTAACTCATAGCCCTATACTACGTATTGAATATTACAACGCAGCAATCTTAAACCAAATTTTTTGTCGTGCTGGATCTGTAATATATCTTACACTATACCAAACGGTCCTGAGTGAAGCTAAGTCAAAACGCTAGACAGCTATGACCGAGCTGAGCTTCAAGTGAAGTGGGTACGATCTAGCCTCCTCAAATGGGCTTAGACTGACTCATTCCGTTATTGTGATTGGCTTTCCCGTAATATTCGCCCTCGCGATGCCCGATGGCAAGTGGGGCATAACATTTATCCTCCCCTTAGAAAAACTCACCTCGCCCAGAAGTGTCATTCTTCCTATAGGTTCCCTCGTGTTTACCGTCAACGGCATTCTACGCACAACAATGGCCATCCAAGGAATCGTGACTGCCAAGATCAAGCATAAGCGCGCATCTGCTCCCAAAAGCCGTAATGGCTGCATCACATGGTACGCTTGCCCATCCTCCTTCACCTTCCAAGTCCAGTGGCTGATTTTAAGTGTCTGTCTGCAGCAAGTAAGTGGCGTTATGAGTTTCCGCCGTCCGGTTACTTATATATATAGGATCCGACACCTAAAATGTGACGAGGCGAAACCGGTATGTAACCGTTGCTGCGAGGACAAGATCAAGTGCGACGGCTACGCAATGCCTAAACCCAAAGCTCCCCGGCGAAAGCACCGTAAAAAGACTGCACCAACAAATTCCGATACTATGTCTTTGTGCTTAACGATTGACGATATCCCCTCATTGACAAGTTCAGAGCGTTTGTACTTCCAACACTTCCTGCAGTTCACGACTACGCAGCTGTCACTCTCTTCCGGTTCGACCAACTTTTGGCTCCGATATGCTTTGCCTATAGGTTACCAATTCGAGTCAATTCGATACAGCATGATTGCTGTTGGCGCCTCGCATCGCCTATTCATGGCGAAATCCCTCGGTCATTCGGATATAGGCGAATTAAAAGGCTTCGCTACCCACCAATACAATAAGGCTATCGCGACTATTATACCAAGCATGACAGCTTCTCAAGACTTGCATATTATCATGATCTGCTGCCTTCTTTTCGTTTCATTCGAAGGTCTGACTGGTCGCTATGACGAGCTCCTACAACATCTCAGTGCCGGAATCTCATTATTCGATTCAGCGCTACCGTCATCAAATGATGAAGAACGCGCGATGACTACAAAGCTTGCCGAGATGTTCTGTCGGCTTGGAGTAGAGTCATCCAACTTTATGCAAAAAGATCCAAGTGTCTCCGGGATGCGAAAGTGGTATCACACGAACGAACGTCAGCACTCCCAGTCTCCAAAACCATTCAGCAATCTTGATGAAGCATCTTCTGCATTACGGCGTTTAGATGTTCTCTACGACGAAAAGCCTTGGCACTACGAAGGAAGCGATGCAGAGGGTAAAGAGACTCTTGTGTCGGAAGCGAGTGCAAACCTCCAGAGCGCTCTCGATGGGTGGTCCGCGCGTCTTGATGCTCTCTACGAGGCCAGGAGCGAGGACATAATGATTGAGGGGGAGCAGCAGTACCGCAACCTGCGCCTGCGCCAGCAATACTGGCAGATGGCGATTAATTCATACTCCACGAAAGAAGCGGCCGCCAATCCCAAGACTTTTGAGCCATTCCTGGCAGCGGCCAGAGAAGCAGCAGCACCTTTTATTGCTCTCCGCCAGCCGACATTTTCGCTCGATGGCGATCTGATCTCCGGCCTAGCTTTCGTCGCATCGACCACGACTGACGATGAAACCAAAGTACAGGCTCTTGACCTCTTGTGGCGATTGAATCGTCGTGAGGGGCTTTTGGACAGTCGTGATTTTGTTGAGTTGCATGAGCTTGCAAGGGCGCTTGAAACATGCGAGGAACCTAACTTTGACGAAAATTGGAAGCCTACGGCGGCAGCTGGGCTTCCAACGATCATTGAGAGGTTACGAAACAGTCTGGGGCAATTACATATTTAATAAAGTAATAGTAGACATAAGTATATTTCAGCAAGTTACAGTGGTCGACAATTGAGGCCTGATAAACTTTTGTTTTAGTGACAACTCCATGTCTATTGGTCCTGATTTTTGACAACATACCTATTATTAAATGATTTCTCATGCTCAGCGCGATGCATGCTCTCCATTTTGCTTTTATCAACACATTACCCTTTATCTCTGATGGAAAAAGCACTCAATTGCTAATAGGGACCCGATTTTCATTGCAGTGTCTTTACATTGCAATACTCGCTGACTCAATGTCTCATCCGAGGGAGGTTCAGGGTAATCTGCTACTAACGATGATGACGTCATGTGTATGGAGATATCCCAAGTGACGGCTGGTCCTCTTAACCAACGTGGGTGAGTCAGCGAGACTATTGATAGGTCAAAACCGCAAGCTGGAAGTGGTAAGGGAAGTTGGAGGCTGTATGATAAGCTTTCTGAGGTGGGAATGTGCTGTTCTTCGAAGATTCTAAAGCCAGGGCAGCCCCATATTTAGATGTGCCGAGGAGTGGAACCTTGAGGCTCAAGACAAGGATCCTGTGGATCAATTTCATGCGGTCAGATCTTACTTGCGGAAGAAACGCGGAATTAATGCCATCTTTGCGTCATAACGGAGCCGCACCGGACGAACGACGATAAAATTGTCATCTTGGGCTATTGCGCGTACAAGCAATTGATGACCTCGGCTGCCCCACGTTTCAGTCGGTGTCACCTTTTCGGGGCTCGAATTTGAGGCAATTCGAGCCTCATCGTTGTGTCCTGTGTCCTCCGTCATGCCGTACCAGCCGGTCCCGATCGGAGGCGTCTTGCACCGACAATCCGGATCTTTGGACCGGAAATCGCCTCAAGTGTTAGACTATGTGTGTGATGAATTCTTTACAAAACCCCCCTACAACTGGCGTTTCAGTCGAGTCGCATCATCTCGTAGCTACTTCATATCACTATTATCTTGCAATTTTGCAAACATTAATCCTTTCTATACATTCTACCTGATTGCACATCCCGAAACTGTTGCTCAACGATATCATTATGGGTGCTTTTATTCTTCCTTCAACCGACGGTCGCACTGTCGCCGTACTCGGTGGAGGAGTACTTGGCCGCCGCATCGCATGTGGATGGGTTGCAAGCGGATTTGACGTTATCATCCGCGACCCAAGCTCTGAACAAAGGGCTGCTGCCGTGAAATACTGCAACAATAGCATGTCTCAATACTCAGACTCAGAGATTCGAGGAAGAGTGACAGCTGTTGACGATCTCGCTGAGGCTGTTGCCAAGGCATGGCTCGTTATTGAAGCTGTCCCCGAGAAGCTCCCTCTCAAGATCTCAACTTTTGCAGACTTGGAAAAGCTCACATCCCACGACACCATTCTCTGCAGTAACTCGTCATCTTACAAGTCAAGAGAGATGATTGAGGGTCTTAAGCCAGAGACGAAACGACGTGTTCTGAACATGCACTATTACATGCCACCAGACTACCGTGTCGTCGAGCTTATGACGGACGGCGAGACCGACGAGAGCATCTTTCCATTCCTGTATCAGAAACTGGAGGAAATCAAGTTCCACCCTTATATCGCACGCAAAGAGTCAACCGGCTTTATCTACAACCGTCTCTGGGCTGCTATCAAGCGCGAGGTTTTGAATATCCTCGCCGAAGAAGTATCTACGCCAGAGGAGATCGAGAAGCTCTGGGAGGAGATGTGGTATGCCAAAAAGAAGGGACCTGTTGCCATGATGGACGCTGTTGGTCTTGATACTGTGTCCTTCATTGAGCAGCATTACGTTGCCGAGCGTGGCCTGCCTGATACACCAGTCAAGTTCCTTCAGAAGTACATTGATGAAGGAAGGTTGGGAGCCAAGTCCGACAAAGGTGGATTGCTCCCTCCAAGCAAACCTGTCAAGTCGGGCCACGAGTCTTTGCTCTACTTTCTAGACATTGGCTTGTCAAGTGGGAACGCAAAAGGTTACACTTCAGCTGGTCGTGTATTGTTGGGTTCCAGTGATGGAAGGCCAATGAAGACGCTTGTCTCAGGTCAGCGCATGCCTGATGGTATCGACATCTCGAAGTCCGCCGGAAAGCTCTTCTGGACCTGCATGGGCGACCCTTCAGCCAACGACGGCGCTATCCTCAGTTGCAATCTTAATGGTACAGACCTTAAGGAAATTGTCCCTCAAGGGTCGGTGCATACACCAAAGCAGCTGACTGTTGACAATAAGAACTCGAAGTTATACTTTGCTGATCGCGAGGGAATGAGGATAATGAGATGTAACTTCGATGGCTCCAAGCTTGAAGTCTTGATCCAAACCGGTGATTACCAGGTGGATGCGCATATGCTAGACCCTACAAGATGGTGTGTCGGCATCACGGTATCGCCTTCTACTGGCAAGTTCTACTGGACGCAGAAGGGACCATCCAAGGGAGGTAAGGGCCGTATTCTTCAAGCCAACATCGACTTCCAACCAGGCGAGGATGCAGAGAGCAGGACAGATATCGAGGTACTGTTCCAGGGTTTGCCGGAGCCTATTGATTTGGAGGTTGATGAGAATGAGAATGTGCTCTACTGGACAGATCGGGGCGAGCTGCCAGATGGTAACACCATCAACCGTACCAAGCTCAATGGAATTACCAAGATGTCGCACGAGAGTGCAAGTCAGCCAGGCAGAGATTACGAGGTTGTTGCGCGAGGATTACATGAGGCTATTGGCATCAAGCTTGACCTGAAGAACCGTCGTATCTTCGCCACCGATCTGGGAGGCTCAGTGTACCAGTTTGATATGGATGGTGGTAACAGGAAGAAGGTGTATGAAGAATCTGGTGCATTTGTGGGTATTACTGTGGCTTAGTACTATACGAGCCTGTCCTCTGACATCCCGGCATACGTCGAAGCAGCGTTGCAATATATTACAAGTATGGCATGAGAGAGTATCCTTTCATAAATAACAGACTTTAATAGCTCGACTTATTCGCTCTAGTAATATACAAGTCCCTTCGCAGATTGCCAGCAGTTTAAGTGACTTGAAGCTGCGAGTCCTACTTAACAGCCAAATAGTACGTAACACACACACCAACACGTCTCATCATTCCCCCTTCCACTCGACTTGAGTGAAGCTTTAGCCCTTCTACCGATCATCTTCGCAGGTGTTAGTATCCCGCCTAAAGATGCGTGATACCAACAGCCACATCTTGCCAGGTGGCTTATCCTCACTAGCCCTGCGAACAAGCCACCACTGAAGAGTCATAGCCGCCATCGCACTATTCCATATGAACGCCACCATCATACCGACCGAGAACGATAACGAGGTGGATATATGTCTTGTTCCGCAAAGGCTCATGACTTGGAAGTCATCGATACCGTCGGGCAGGGCAAAACCTGAAAGCATGAGAACCGCCTGACAGAGGAATATGTCGGTGTAGTTGACCATCATATGCACCCTGCGCCATCTCCTGTTTGTTGAAATCTTTGGTCTGAGACTGTTCTCGATAAGGTACACTCCAACTGCCAATGTCGCCAAAACTGCTGTGACCAACCCGATGATCTGAGGGACAGATGATCAGCACTGCTGTGCATATACGACATGCCACTTACCCCGTGTTCTGTTCGGAAATGGTCTGACGATCCCATCCCAGTCAATCCGCACAGCATCCCGATGGCTAGGAGAGGAAGGAAGAAGACGCAGAAAAGTATCTTCTGCCACTTTTCGATCCGAGCTTTGAACAAAGGTCGCTCAATGAGTTCACCAAGGGCGATTAGTGTCGAAAAGATCAGGATGATAGGGTATACAATAAAGAAAGCGAGTGTCATAGCGGCCACTAAAATCTTCTTAACAATGCCCAGACTATGGAAGCTAACGACTTACCGTGTATGCTCGTTAGTATTATAAGGAGAGATTTCGAAATGGTGTTGACGTGATAGCTGTTCTTGGTAAAGTCGATCAGGTAGGTGTTGCCTGAGCTGGTGATGTTGATAGGGCATTTCGGAATCTGCATACCTGAGGGACGCGTCGATGTGAGGTTTCTTTCGAGCGAAGTTCTTAGACCAGCGACGCCTCTGTTGAGCCAACATGTTGAATGGCCTGTCAAGATGTCCAAGTTGCTTTGCAAGAAGTCGGTAACATGAAGCTGGTTCTGTGTTGTTCCAAAGCAATATTGTCGACGCGATTCTTCATCCGATCTCGGTACATTGAACTCTCGCGATATCGATAAACTCTCGATGCTCAGTCCGGTCTCGCCATTTACATAGTCAAGATTGTGCGCCACGACACTGTTGACTTGGCCTGAGAATAATGCTGGCACGAACCAAGCCAGAAGAAACAGTTGCTGAATGCGGGATGTCATAATGAAAACATGTGTCGAGGACGATAGGGGAGCAACGAAAAAAACGGAGTCACAAGAGGAAATTTATCTAATATCGAAACCAAGGGCGATGTAACCGCGAAAGGGGCTGAGAATTCTGCTTACGTCTCGCATGAAGAGCCGCGTTTAAAATTAGATTGGAAGCTTAGACGATTTCCCGCGGGACGCCGAGGAGAGAGGAATGACAGCGTGGTTGAAGCTAGACTTGAGGCTAAATGATTAGTTGTGCAGGGGTCTGAAGTATATAAGTTGGCCACATCCTAGCATTCGAAACGTCAGGGTCAAAATTGACAATGTCAGCAGCTGACGAAGAAATCATCTTGAAAATGGTAATCTTATCAATTTATGTTTCATCTATTATCGAGACCTGTTCATGTGCTTTGGTGTACATTTGTACGCTTGAGAGCTACTTTATCACTGCGCCCAAACATCCCCAGCATCAGGGGCAAAGGTATCATTGCCATTGCCAGCACAGCTTGAAAGACAGTGAAGTCCTTCATGTTGCGAGGCGGCTCAGCACTCTCAGTAGCCTTCATACCATTGCCGAGAATGATGAAGCACCCGCCAAGAAGCTGACCGCCAGCCCAGGCAGTAGTGCTAGTGATCTCGGCGCCCGCGGGATACGAGAACTCTGTCAGAACCTCCAAGACAACAGGGACGATAGAAAGCGACGAGATACCGATGAGGCAGAGAACAGCGTATAGTGCACCGATCTCTTTTGCACCTGGAACCCATACGAATGCGAGATAGCAGAGCCCTCCGATTACCACTCCGCATTTGATGACGAGGATGAACTTCTTGGTTCGGTCGATTATGGGAGCTGTGACGGCAGAGAAGACGAGACCTAGAACGATGAGGAGACCGCCTCCAATACCGGCCTCGGTATCCGAAAACCCGTAGGGTGTGACAATCTGGTTGATCAGGGACGTTGTGGCGACGAAGAGACCAGTGTAGACCCAGAATGGGATGATGATCAGGTAACACTCTAGCGACTGAACCAATATTCGTAGCGATGGTAGAACCTTGGGTCGTTCTATATGGTGAATCGCCGATGGGGAAGTTGGCGGCGCGGCAGGAATAAAACAACCAGGAATGGCCACGGCAGATGACTGCAGATGTAAGCTTCTAAACGACTGTCTGGGGATAAAGGGTCGGAGGGTTGAGACATACAATGATGGCCACATATAAGACCACAGAAGAGATATCACTAGGTTCATTCGTCCACAACGGAACGACGATGGATCCAATCGCTGCTCCAGTTGGGTTTGCAAGACTCATAACAGCCGTCGCCGTCACACGTCCTTTGCTCGTAAACCACGTTTCGGAGAAGCGCGTGGGGGCACTCAAAACAAGAGATTGCGACATGCCCAAGAGAGCTTGAGCGACAGCGACGACGGAAACCTTGTTCCCATCGGAAGAGTAAGATCCAGCATAGCGAACCCAGTTGCCGATTAGGAGAAGAGCACTTCCGCTGATGAGGGTTGGACGAAGACCCCAGTCAAGAAGCTTGATGGTGACGAAAGTCATGGCGAAGTTTGCAAAGACGAAGATGCTGCTTAGCCAGTTCACCATTGTCTCGTCTACTCCGTAAAATTGGGCTGTAGATGAAGTGACGGGCGCAAATGTGAGCCACTGGAGGTATTGTCAGCATACAGTGATCTCCTTGGCAAGATTCAATACTGTGCGGCAGAACACAAGCGTATGTGCAAGGTAATCCCTAACAGACTGATCACAAGAACGACATACCGACCAGCTAACCATGACGTTTAGCAGTGTCAACACAACAAGCCCGAACCAACGGATCTTGTATGTCCTGTACGGCTGTTCAATACTACCGCGCCTGACTGAGGAGGTTGAATCGTCGGGGGCAAAGACAGTCGGAGAGTTAGGGTTCTTCTTGTCCATGTCAGCGCTAGGACCTGCAGATTGAGCTGCTGGGGCTGCTTCGAACACGGAATTCTGAGATGTTGACGCCATTTTCGCTGCCTCCTTGGTCTGTTGTTTGTCTACTTGGTGATGGTTCAACAAAAATGGCATCACATTTAAATGACAAGCTCCGTGGAAATAAACGCAAAGGGAGCCCTGACTTGGGTGATGTCTCTATCTATTCTATTGCATATCTAAGCGCGTATTGTTGTGATACCTGAGTCAGGCGAAGATATTTCCCCCCCTGGTTACCCCGCAAACGTAGCTTTCTTTATCTTAGATATGCCGAGATCGACAATCAAGGCTAACTTGTTTATCACAGACCGGGCCCGCGGGTCGCGAGGCGCGGGCTGCGCGGGCCGCCTCCTTTCCCCACCTCATTTTCTCAACATTAAGCCGGTTGCGCATTGACCGGCCATGATGATTCTCTCCGACACTCCGATCGTATCGCCCACTGGGGTTTCACGTTGTATCATACACCGACTCCATCGTTTGCAGGCGAAATCAAGCATCAAAAGTTTACTCATCATCGCCGAGTGAGAGAAAAAAATGGCCGAGGAACATTCCCCAGAGCCAGTTGGTCGAGTGGTAAGAACCTCATCTACTTCCATGTCCAGGCTAGATAGTCAACGTCGAGAATTACCATCTAATACTGGCTGTCATATTGGCGTAGTGCGACCGATGCCGTCTTCGAAAGGTGGGCTGCGCCCCGATAAAAGCTTGTACAGTGACTAAAATTGAAGCAACAATAAAGATTCGATGCGATAGATTATTTCCGTGTTCCAATTGCCGAACAGTCCAAAAGGCCTGTAGCTTGGTTGGGTCCACGCAAGGAATACGGCAATCCAAGCAAAGAGTCCTCATATCCTCACAATAGTAAGTCCCTCTATCAACTGTCTATTGATTAAGATAAACCGTATCTTAATTGGCTTGCTTGAAAAACAGCGAACAAAAGATAGATCGCATAGAGAACCGTCTTGAGGGTATAGAACAGCTCTTGCGTAGGGCTTTTGATGAACAACCTATTACCAGAAGTGTTGCAAGACCTCCCGAGTCGTTACCTACAGACTCTTTCAATGTCTCCAGGGACTTTGGAGACAGCAGCAGAAATGGACCAAGCTATGCTGACTCAGAGATGGCTTTGGAGGGCAGCAGCTCCATGAAGGCTGCTACAGTGTACGCGAGCGACTTCTTCCAGACTGTCCTCGGGCAATCACCAGCCGCCGACACAAGCACGCGTGTTAACGCTGCATTATTTTCACTGAAGCAAATGATCGAGATTAATAGCTACCGGTCTATGGGGGATCGAATACCGAGTCGAAGGGAGACCCAGAATGATGGAATAAGAGACCTGGCAATGCCGCCCCTGCAGTCCGTTCTCACCATTCTGCGAGAATTAAAAGGGAGGCTTCAAAACAGATTCACATACGTGGCTGGTATGGACTAACCGTTTATAGAAACGAAACTGGTCACACTGACCATAGTTAGTCTGTTCATCTCCAAAGACAGACTGATCGATTGTTGCCGAGAGATATACTTCGCAGTCGACAACTTCTCACTTCCGACCTTCTTAATCGCAAACGCAACCTTACGTTACCTGTTCCAGGAGAAAGCTCAACAGTCGCAAGATCCGTCGTCTCGTGAGGAGTATCGCAAACTGTTTCAACTATGTCGAGGTAACCTCGAGACAGCAATGAACAAGTTCAATGTTCTCGCGCCACCCAGCCTGGAGAACGCAGAGGCCTTCCTTCTCGGGGTCAGTATCCTTACATAGACTCTACAAGTTTAGGACCGACACTAAAATACTTCAAATAGGCCATCTATGCCATCGAGGTATCGCAACCAATGCTTGCTTGGCAACTCGTGTCCGGCGCGGGAGGGATATGCCAGACGCTTGGCTGGCATCAACTCGTTCCTAATAGCGATAGCACCACTGATCGGAAAATATCTCTCTTCTGGCTAACTTACCTCCTTGATAAAGGACTCTCCTTACGCCTCGGTCGACCGGCTGTTATACACGATGAGGAGATTACGCTACCGGAACGGCTTGACAAAGCAGATGTACCAGGTGGCTGGAGGGACTTACTTACGCAATGGATCCGCCATTCACGACTTGTTGGCAGGGCCTATCAAGATCTATACAGTCCGTCGGCGCTTAGAAAATCAGTACAAGAGCGTGGCGAGCGCGCAAGGAACTTGATGGCAGCCCTAAAACGAATCATGGATGACTCGTTGATGCCACTTGGGCAGGCACATCTGATGGAACGCAACACTGGGGACTTTGGATCAGCGCCTAATAGAATGATCAAGACAGTTCTGAAGGCTGATGAGGTGTGGTACTGGACGACTCTAACATTTATACGAAGGGCCGTTCCTTCAACTGAAGGCGGACATGGTGCTGTTAGCCCTGCGTGTCTGGAATCTGCTAGGATGGCTTTTGAAGCACATGGGGAATGCATGAGAATGACTGACCCCAGCTCAGAGACAAAAGCTGTATATCTGCTATGGTAATGTTGCCTTACCTCCTATCCAGATTACACATTAGAGAGTTCTAATGAGTGATTTTGTACGCAGGACAATTATCTACACCCCATTCGTGCCGCTGATCGTTGTATTCTGCAACGTAATCGAGACCTCCAACCCAGAAGACATTCGCATACTTGGGGAGTTTTGCGAATCGTTGAAACCATTGTGCGGTATATTCGAGGCTATCCAGGAGCTACACGACCTTTGTCAAGTTCTGTACAACCTGGCGATCTCATACGTCGAAGCGAAGTCACAAAGCCAAGGGGGTGTCGATAAAATGGTCGAAGATGGGTTTGATGTTCAATCGAAGAGCACGCATGGGGCAATGTCGTTTAGTAGTAGTTACTTCGATACTTTTTCTACAGGATCGAGTATTCCAGTGCCTCAGCTGAATAGTCATGTTTCGCAGGTCAGGGACTGGATCTCGGGGAATATGCATTGGATGGATGTTTCGCAAGAGGACTTCTCCGAGTTCTTGGCACAGTTGTCATAGCTTAAGTGCGACAGATAACAGAATTCTACCTTTTACAAATCCTTTTTGGTGACGAAGTAGTCAAAGGAACTCAAGTTTGGTCCCCACGGTCTGTACCGTCAGATACGGCATACGGCAGGGTGTCAGGGGTGTAGGCTCGGGCACTGAAAAGCTTTCCTTTCTTCAGGCTCTCCGTAGATCTTCAACTTCGACATCACATCTCAAGTTGCATATGCATAACTTCAGCTAAAAATGAGAGGCTACGAAGTAGCATGTAATGTAACTTGAGAAGGAATGTACAGCGAGTGGAGAGGGTGCGGGTTTCTATCCACTGCCGAGACCAATGAAGGTCCATGAAACGGCTGCAACTGGCCGCTGAGCCCAACGCCAGGCCGGACCAGGCTTAATGAGTAATAAGCGATTGCTACCAGAATGAAATTACGAGACCTATCCGAAAATAGAGGTGACAAGGATGTTTGGATACAGCGCTACTTGCCCAAATAAGAGCAATTGTCAAACTGGCCCAGGGTAAATTCGTCCTAAGCTGTGCGGGAAGAGTCCTTGGCACCTCCAACCAATAATTATGGAAGAGACAGAGAGACGGGCGGAAAAGTAGAAAAATTCATGTCATTCAGTTACAATAAGCATCTGAAAGACCAAATAGCCATTGCACCAACGTCGCATGTAAGATGCACTAATCTAGTGGAACCATGTATGTCTAGAAAAGCCCTTCACCGACAGCAAACCTCTCGTTCATCCCCATTGCTGACACCATTGGTGGGGACCAACACACTCTTGTTGACAGCCTGAGTACTAGGGGGTACATCAAGAGCAGGATTGCGATCAAAAAAGTCAGCAGGTTTGAGCGCAACAGTGATAGCCTCAGCTGGCATAACCGGGTAATCCTCCACGCGGGGATTATGCGTAAGTCCATAGGTCGCCCACACGACCAGATCCTCTCCCCGAACATTATCCTTGCGCGCCGCGTAATCCGCCACACCGTCCTTCTCAATCAGACTCTGGTTGGTCCACTTTCCACCAGCCCAGAGATCATCATCCTTGTAGCGGGTTACCCAGATATGATGCTCTGCGAAACGAGCGCGCTTGCGGACGAGGGAGGCTTGATCGGCCATGAGGAGTTGTGCTGGTGGGGCTATGACCTTGAAACCGACTGGGTTCTTGGAGATGGGGTTGAGCTTCTTCTCGTTGACAATCTTGAAGACTCGGGCCTTCTGTGGGTCGGCATCTAAGGAGCAACTCTTTTCGATAAAGGTCTTGTGCAGCTTCCAAGCATTGCCGTAGGGGTTCTCCTCTGATATGGGCAAACCGATGGAGTCTTCCTGTACGAGCGTATTCTCAATGCCATCGATCATGGGGTCGATACGGAGACTGAAGAGATGCTGGTGATTAGCGGCCAGAACACCGGGAGACACGACGTTGCCCCAGTGGCTTGTCTTTCCTTCATCGATCAGACTAGTGGCGAGAATTCCGGTTGCTCTGGTCTCGAACTCGATGGTTCCGTTTTGCCAGAAGTGCCAGGAAAACGCGTACTCGTAATTTCCAACGGTGATGATGCTCTGAACCACGAGAGTTCGGGCACGGGTGACAGCAGCAACGTCAGTTCTGGCATTGGTATGCTTCCATCCAATACCGGCGTCCTGATTCAACAGTTATTAAGGGACTTTCTTCGCAATTGAAATAACGCCATACCTGTTCATGCAGACAAATCACGTTGGGGGCTTGGTAGGGCTTCCCGTCGGAAGCGGTGAGTAAGGCATCGAAATAGCTGATATGTCCCAAGCAATCACAGCCGAGCTTCAGGTTGTTAGCTGTCAGGCCCGCACCAGCGTCGCCGAGATCAAAAGCTTGTCGACGATGGTATGGATATCTGGGATCTGTCCATCGACGGTTAGTCAAGATTCACAATCTTTTGAGGGCTTTTCTTACCTCCATATGGTACCGTCATCTCACTCATGCTCAAGCGATAGAAGGTCTTTCGTCCATCATACCTCACATCATGGATGGTCATGCCCTCTCGCCAATTGAAGCCAATGCGGAATCGCCATTTCTGCCAGGAGATAGAGTTCCCATCCTGCACGGTGTAGCTGGGTCCTTCAGGCTGTTGAATGACAAGAGGCTTGAGATCATCTCGCAGCTTGACGCTCAGAAGATCAGGGTGATATTCGTTCTCGGCGCAGTGAGCAAGAGGAGCCTCTAGTGCCGTATGGATGGCTGCTCCGTCCTCCTTGCCACCCGTAGGCAGAGCGTCAATTCGAACGAGTTTCAGATCAACCGAGTCAATGACGGGAGAAATGGGAAGCGGGTAAGAGTACATGTTACTCTCAAGGTGATTATGCGGGGCGCGGGCGTAGAGCATAGCTTGAACCAGTCTAGGGGTCTCCAATGAAGAGTCTTTGTCTGCTCCGAACGGCCAAGTGTCGCATTGGACCGTCACGTTGGGGTCCAGACCAAGCTTCTTGATAGCGTCTAGGACCTCTGGATGAGATAGAATGGCATAGTTGAATGCGATAACCTCATCCCTGTTAGATCAGTGTCAGTTGCCTTTCTCATGCATGGTAAGAACGTATACGAACCTGTCGAAGCCGGCATAATCTCCAGGCTTAGATAGGGTCGACTTGACCTCGGTCCCAGTGTCCAGACTGACGATGCTTTCAGTGAAACCTGGCTTGCCAGGGAAGGTATAGAGGACCTGAGCGCATCTAGGTACGAACGGACGGGCAGAGACAGGGACACCGTCACTCTCCGCATCCAAGTATGGAAGAAGTAAGGACTTGGGAGGTTCGGAAAGCGTTGTGTGTTTGAACCTGACTTCCTCCTTGCCTTCAAACTTCTCTTTGACGAGTGTTCTCACTATCTCCGCGGCTTTAAGCATCTCCTCCTCGCTCAAAGCGTGGAGGGGATGAGTGCGTTGGCCTTGAACTGTCATGGTGTTTCCGTTATCGTATTCAAAATGCTGTATTCTTGTCTCTTACAAAACTGTGAAAGCATCATCACATTGTATTTATTTTATGCCAGCTATAACATCTATTGCATCTAACCTTTGCTCAGAAACCTTATCGCCAGCGACTGTATCACCTGAACACCTCGTGAGTAGCACAAAGCAGCTGTTCACGAGCTATCATCGTCCGCGGACACCGATTTGATGATACTCGACGAGTGCGGCCCGCGGCGCAACTAATGTTATCCCGCTGTTTGCTATCTGGTGATACCCGATAACAGTGCGGCCCGCGGCGCGATCAATCGCGTCCGTTATCTGCAGTCCACTGACCCCCTCGTAATTGTTGCGGTTAGTTTCCGGGGTACCCCGCACTCGATCGACCTAGTGGCGGCCACGCGAGATTCGTGTGCCTGATACAGTGTTCATGGTCATTTTCTGCCGAGGCACGGTCTCAGCCAGTCGCAACGATGTGTTTGTAAATGGAATGTTCTTTGTTTCTGCGCAGGGTCCTACCGTTATGGCTCCTGTGTCTGTATTGTATGGTCGCTGTACCAGGACAGGAGAAGCAGCTGACTAGTCGCATGCTCATATACCTGTTTTGACGATCAAATGGCAAGGCATAGCCCTACGACATCAGTCGGAGCTCATCGGCTTATAGTGATTGAGTTTCAAGTAATGTAAAAAGAATAATTGCAATTCAACTACTTGCAGTGCTACGACAAACTATCTGGGTAAGATGCGTACAGAGCCAAAGAATAATAATTTCATCTACCTATCCATGCAACATTGTGTCCAAACTAGCTCACAGACACTCAACTAATAAATCCCTTGATTCTCATCTCAATCTCTGTCCAGCGCCAGAGCTCCTCTGCCAGCTTCGGATCTTGCGCAGTTGGAGTCGTTTTGCCAACGATACCGACAGGTTTCAAATATTCTCCACTCATATCCCGATGAAAGTCTGGGCCGGCGATGGCGAAGAGAGACGTATATGCCGCAGTCTCAAGTGGGCTGTAGAGCCTGAAAAGTCGCATCACCGGGACGAGTGCTTGCCAAGCCCACGAACCGGTAGCGTTACGGCCTAGACCACTTGGCCATTTGATCAGGACATGGCATAAACAAGATTATAGATAAATAGATGACTCACGTGTCAATTGTACCTGGATGCAGACTCGCGGTCCAAATCTCTTCCTGTCCGTCATTCTCAGGTGATGGACCATATCTGCGATGTAGTTCTTTGGCGTGCAAGATGTTGGCTAGCTTAGACATGCCGTATCGCGAAAATGCACTGCCCTTGATTTGGTTTATATCATTGAAATCGATTCCTGCCGAAGGGGAAAACAAGAGATGGCCGTCGGAGCTAACGTTGACAACTCGGACAGTTCCAGGGCTGGTCGATCGCGCAGACTGGGTGAGGATAGGCAATAAACTGTAGGTCAAAAGCCAGTGAGAAAGGTAGTTTGTCTAAGCAGTGTGAATTCAAAGGTTAGTCCAGATCATAGCCTTTCTTGAATTATAACTCACCTGGAATTGAGCTTCGTAATGATCTACAGATTCCTCGTAAGGCGTAGCCATTATACCCGCGTTGTTCACTAGACCATGGAGCCTCGATTCTTTTCTATCCACGTCATCGTTAATCTCAACCAAGATCGTAATGGGAACTAATTGTCTTGGTATACTTACCGTACAAACTCGTCAGCCGCGGTCTTGACTGTCTTCAAGTTCATCATGTCCATTACCAAGACGCATATATCTGCATGAGGATATTGGCTTTTGATCTCGACGATGGCAGCGTTGGCTTTAGCCTCGGATCGTGCACCCATGTAAACTTTCGCCTTGTGAGCTGCCAATTCCAGTACGGTATTGAACCCACTGGTCCATGTATTAGCCAATTTCTACTCCCCCAGCATAACCATGCTGAAAATGACAAGTTAACATACATTCCGGCATTTCCTCCGGTTACAATGTAAACTTGCCCCGACAAGTCAGGAAGTGATTGTGGTGTAAACGTCATTGTAGATGGAGATTTGCGCTAGACTATGGCTCGTGGTGTTACTGCAGAAATTTGGACAATGAGAAGCTGCCAGCTCCTTTTTAATATTGAAACATGCGTTAGCTCGGGCCCGCGGATTCCACAATTTCCCCGTAGCTAGATACGGATGAGATTTGCATAAACCTAAAATATGTATGTATAACTAGCACTGCATAGAGCAACGTGACAAGGCTTTCAAATACCCATTTAATGACTATTATCATAAGTCCCAAGTCAAAATGACAAGTAATGGTGCAATCACGGACTAATCCTGTTTTTTAATTCTCCTTTTTAATAACTTTACTTTCTACATCGTAGCTGATTGCTGGCGATAAGCTTAGGCTGCTAACACACATAAATAGGACACGATATTCCCTACATAACTAAACGCGAACCAATATCTTAACTTGAGTGTCCTTGTAGTTAATCAGCGTTTTGAAGCCCTTTTCCTCAATTTGATCCATCTCAATCAAACTAGTAATCATTGGCTCCGGATTCAGATCACCTATCTTCGTCAGCAATCTGTCACCTGACAGTCATGGTTAAAATGCCTTACCGCGGGCAAGAGCATCGATAACCTCCTGGAATACCGATGCCGTATATGTTGCCGAGCCTTTGAAAGTTCTCTCGTTCAGCATAAAATAGTTAGGCGAGATGGTAACCTCGGTAGCCCAGAGCGCTACATTCACAATGACAGATCGGGGTCTAGATGCAGCAAGTGCAGTCTCCAGAGTGCTCTGAACGCCGGCACAGTCAAAGACGACTTGAACGCCTTCTCCTGCGCAAAGCTTCTTGCACTCTTCACCCACATTCGTCTTTGTAGGATCTAAAACAGTGGTAGCCCCAAAATTGGTCGCAAACTCTCGTCGTTTGTCTGCGGTCTCGGTAACAATGATCTGATTTGCACCTTTGCTCTTGAGAACTTGGAGAATGGCTAGGCCAATAGGGCCAGCGCCGAGGATGAGAGCTGTGTCACCAGGCTGGAAGTTGCTCTGCTGTACAGCGTTCCAGGCCACAGCCAAGGGTTCGACCAGGGCTTGTGCTGTTAGTGGCGCATTGTCAAAGTTGAGGAGTAGATGTGCATACCGGCAACCTGCAGGGGTATGTTATCAGGAATCTTGAAGACCGCATATCGTGGGACAGTCGTGTACGTGGCCAACCCCCCTCCGATTCCTATGATGATGTCAGCCGTGGCATCCGCGTGTATGTCCTTGCGGAATTCCATACCACTCAGGCCGATGAATCCAGAGTTGGAGCAGCAATTGATCAGACCTCTCTGACAAGAACTGCATGTTCCGTCAAAAATGATCGGTTGGACAACTACCCTGTCGCCTGGCTTGAGATCATCAACCTCATCACCGACGTCAGAAACAACGCCACTATACTCATGGCCAATGATGACTGGGGCACTTTTGCCAGTCACAGGATGAGGTGTTGTCGGGATCAGGAAAGCACCCTCAAGATATTCGTGAAGATCTATATTTGCATGTTAGTAATGAAATTGACCAGATGTGTTGGCATCCACCTGTCCCGCAGATTCCCACAAAAGCCGGTTTCAGCTGTGCTTCTAGTTAGCCTTGTCATATTGGAAGTTTGTCATCAGTGGAGGAACAACTGACCTGGACTTCTTTGGCACCAGGCTTTGGGACATTGACTTCTTCGATTCTGATGTCGCCCTTGCCGTGGAACACAACTGCCTGCATGGTATCTGCCATCTTGTAATTTCTGTCTTTCTAAAACAAGAGTTGTCAATATTGTATTCTCAGTAGTAAGATTAATCAAGATCGGTCTAGTTTGCAGTCAAGCTTAAGCATGTAGTAACGCAGTATATGACTCTTCTGATAACAGCCAGGTGATAAATGCCGAGTGCGAACACCCAACTCCACTATTTCCCCATGGGGTTGTACCAATGCGGGGTCTAGCAGTCTGGCTTCCCGTTCTCTCTCCGCATCATTTGTCGCCCCGCGGCGCGACACACCCGCGGAGGACCGAATAACGCAACCCGACAAAGTTTGGGTCTAGACCGTTACGTTGGTGGCCTCGGTCAGGCGACCTAACTGCGTCTCACTTTCTGATGCGGTGCCGGACGTGTAAGTCCCATGTCATTATAGCAGATTTGTTCTAAGTGGTCGTGTACTTCATATATTATCATATATAGTAAAGAAGAAATTAAAGTATCTTAATGTTCATCAATTATCGCTCGAAAGCAACTGAAAAAACTCTTTGTCCTCAGCCTTTTACTTTCAAGATGTCTACCCAAGCGCACTCGAATCCTCGGAAGTTGAAGATTATCCATGTCGGTGCCGGAGCTTCAGGTCTTTTGACTGCTTACAAGGCTGAGCGCATGCTGCAGAACTACGAGCTTGTTTGCTACGATAAGTGAGTTCTGGCGTCTTGATCCAGTTTACATACAGGTTCTGACGTGCTCTATCCAGTAACCCAGTCATAGGCGGGACGTGGTATGAGAATCGCTACCCAGGTATAACAAGAACGCTTCTCTCTGTAAAGACTCTCAAGGGCTAATATTTCAGGATGTGCCTGTGACGTACCTGCGCATATTTATACGTATTCATTCGAACCAAACACTGAATGGTCTTGTTACTACGCAAACTCTGCCGAGATTTATGACTATTTCCTCAGATTTGCAAAGAAGTATGATCTTGAGAAATATGCTCAGCTGCGAACGACAGTCATCAGCGCGACTTGGGATGAGAATGAAGGGAAATGTAAGTTATGAAACTCATCTTCGCAAGTTATAGGTGCTAACATCTTTTGGCAGGGGCTGTTAAGTTAAGCCAGGATGGCAAGGAAAGGATGGACTACTGCGACGTATTGATGAATGGATCGGGAGTCGTGAACAAGACCAAATGTGAGTGCTTCTGAGCCAAAGCAAACTATTTTGTCGTTTCTCACAGCTTAGTAGGGCCCGATGTTCCTGGTCTATCTTCCTACAACGGCACCATAGCTCACAGCGCTACCTGGGACCCCGCAATTAGTTGGGAAGGCAAACGGGTTGCACTCATCGGAACTGGCTCAAGCTCTGTTCAGATGCTACCACAGCTTGCCAAAGGTATGTTTAGCGCAATTGCCGGTTTACACATCTCTTCTCTGTGCTAATGCAGCCCTACGCATCAGGTTCAAAAAGCCTTCACGTCTTTGCGAGAAACTCGATATGGATCGTCCCTTCACTGGGCACAGATCTCAGCAAGGCCAACGAAGAGGGCCAAAATCCTTCTGAACAACCTGGCACGCAGATTTATTCTGAAAAGGACAAGGACGAGTTCCGCAGAGACCCTGCGACACATCTACAGTACCGGAAAGGTCTTGAGGCAACCCTGACACGCAACTTCCCATTCTTTCTCAGGGATTCTCCAATGAGTCAGTGGGCCACTGCTGCCATAAAACAGGATATGCTCAAGAAGCTTGAGAGTGCTGATGAGGAGCTGAAACAAAAGCTCATTCCATCGTGGCCCCCAGGATGTCGGCGAATTACAGTAAGTGGATCCAGATCATCGGTTGAACATTCTGTTGACGACATCACTTTTGTAGCCTGGCAACGACTATCTAGAGAGTTTGGTCCAAGACCGTAAGTTATACTGCACTACTACACCTTAAGATGCTAACATCCACCAGATGTAAATGTTGTCTTCGAAGGCGTTTCGAGATTTACTCCCACGGGTCTTGTCACAAGCGAAGGCAAGGAGTTCGATTTCGACCTTATTGCCTGTGCTACGGGGTTTGACATCTCATATACTCCGCATTTGTAAGCACATTCGCCTCTCAGAATCAACTACTGATTACAGGAACGTCACTAATTTGAGTGTTGTAGCAAAATCACCGGCATTGATGGAGTCACGATGAAAGACGAATGGTCGGAGGTACGTGAAATACGACGAGCTTCATTTTGTGCAATGGACTGATTCGGTGTCACCAGAATCCAAACATTTATCTCGGTATCACTGGGCCCAAGTTCCCCAACTATTTTGTCATCAATGGACCAACCGGCAACTGGGGCCAGGGATGTGTGCTTCCTTCGGTGAGTCAAGGCTCTAGGCTCTACTATCAAACCTCAGATCTAACTTCTTTCTCAAAATCAGCATGAGGTTCAAATTGAATATGCTATGCAATGCTGCATCAAGATCCAGAACGAGGGCATCAAGGCCGTGGAGGTGAAGCAGCTGCCCACTACACAGTGGAACAAGCACCTCGACAACTGGCACACCAAGTACTCCGTCTGGGCTGGCAACTGCCGTTCTTGGTACAAGGCGAACAAGTCAGACGGACGGGTGTATATCTGGCCTGGGAGCATGCTTCATCTGCTCAAGACTATGAAGACGCCCAGGTTCGAGGACTTCAATATTACTTACAGAAACGACAATATGTGGGATTTCTTGGGTAATGGTCGCACTCAGATTGAAGAGCTGGCTGAAGATGGGGTTGAGGTTGATCTTGCTCCGTTCATTCGGGACCAGGACGTTCCCTGGGCGATCGATGATCCTCATACTCTGGGAGCTGTTGTAAGCCGTGAGCATAAGCTTTGAGCGTCTTGATATAATTACCGTTGATTATGTATTGGGTTATCAAAGGTCATGTCAGATATTCACGGGACGGTATTTAGTATTAGAAGGCTTAGAATATTACCTAGAGCTAAAGGGGCAATATTAAGCGCTATCTAACTCTACCAAGGCAGTCTTTATAGCTTCTTCAGTATCGTACTCCCAGATCGTAGATAACGTCTCCCTTAACTCCTCAGACATTCTACTAAAATCACCACCGATCTCGGTCTGCTGTTCATATAGTTGACCTGCTCGTCTAGACTTCTGAACGACCCATTGAGCTCTTTCCCGTCTACTTCTATCAAAGGCAGAAAAAGCAGCTTCGATATCGGCTCCTACCCTGACTCTTTCATGTGACAATAAGGCAGCCAGCACAGCAGCATCTTCAATACATAAAGCTGCTCCCGCTCCATGATGTGGGGATGACGCATGTGCTGCATCTCCGATGATGCATATACGTCCCTTTGCAAAGCTCGGAACTGGATGGTCCCCTAAGTCGAAGATAGCCCACTGTTCACTGTTAGTACAGATATCACTAGTTGAAAATCTCAGATGTAGACTCACACGATCAAGCCTCTCGGTATGGTCGAGAACCTTCAGCACAGATGGCCGGAAGCCCTCGAAATCACGGAGAAGATCCTCCTTTGTGGCTGCAAGAACCAGCTGGCTTTCACTTGGCCACTCATCGGAGCTTGAACAATATGCCACCACATTCAAGATCGTCCCGTGCGCGACCGGATAGCTCAGTAGATGCTTGTCTTTCCCCATCTGCACGTTTCATTCAATATCAGACTGTATCCCGTGATTGGGGATTGACCTTTCGAGAACGACTCACCCAGATAGTGGCATTGAGAGCTCTCTCCTCCCCCAACACCTCGACCGCTTGTCGCATGGGGATCATCCCTCTGTATGCATATTTGTGCGTGTAAGAGCACTTTGATGACGGATGATCTGCCCCAACTAGAATTTCTCGAACTTTAGATTTGATACCGTCGCAGCCAACAACAGCATCAGCTTCCTCCATTGCCCCGTCCTGGAAGACAAGGCGGATTCTACCAGTGTTACCTTCCTCCACTGCTTGAAGTTGCTTATTAAAATCAACCACATCGCTGGGCAATAGCTTGAGAAGTTCATTTACGAATGAGCCCCTGTGACAGCCCTGCAGTCCCGTACGATTCTCGATATCGAACAGAGGGGAGTCCGTAGTCGCTGTGTCCATGCCGTCAAGAAACTCAAAGACGAAGCTTTTCTTGGATTCCCAGACGTTACCACTGGCGACTTTTTTAAATGCATTATGCACGCTCGGATCGCAAGCTACCATGGCGTCTTGTGCATTGGGACTTATTCCCAGGCCGGCACCGATGTCGCTAAAGGTGTGCGCTCTCTCGTAGATTTTGCAAGGAATGTTCCTCTTGAGAAGCGAAATTGCGAGGACAATTCCAGCAATGCCACCGCCAATAATGACAACTCGGAATTCTTTCTGACCTCGGGCCATGATTAAAAATGTTAAATTAAATCTAATGTTGTGTAGAGGAAAGACATCCCCATGAGTAGTTGGATGTTGTGGTCTTTATAATTATGTACAATTGCAGCAGCCTATGTGACAACGCCATACCATGGTATGCCAAAACAGGCAGTTGTATGCGCACACAGATATACATATCAAGAATGAAATCGGTGGTGATTTGCAAGAATCATTATTTATCCAGGCTTGACGTTGCATTTGACTTCCATGTTTCATGTGCTATATGCAATCTAATCCCCGTTGCCGTGCTTGCCGAGTTTAGCGGGCGCAAACCTGTTACGGTAGATATTATGTACGGAACACAGCCCCGGAATCGAATTCCGTCGAATTCCGACCGATGTGACCAATGTATCTACTATTTTGGCATATAATGCCTTGCCAGTAGAGGCATAAAAGCAGTAGGACAAAAGGGTATAAAATTTTGTACAGCTAGCCTCTTTAATTCTATTAGTGCAAAGTATTTTCTATCAATTTATATCTAGTTACCCTTGAGGGTAAACAGAATTGCCATTAAAGGGGCAGGTAGACTTAGGTTGTCAGATTTAGACTCAGGGTATCTTGGGAAATAGTTTTAGGGTTAAGCGTTTTTATGATATTATGTCTTTATCATCTCTGTTGGGAGCCTAAAGCTTAACCTTATCGCAAGCAATCATTCAGATAAGCTCAGGGAACAGAACCAACAATGGAGGTTGCGGGCGGACCCGGCCCTTTGGCCATTGCCGCTATGACTCGGGCCACTAACGGACTCCGAACCGGTACGGCAGCCCCACAGTACGGATCACTCTTCGAAACCGTCCGGTGGAAATCTAGCTGTCATTTGAGTTTAAAGTTCCTGCTTCTGCAACAAGAGTTTTTCCTTTCCTCGGCATTTCGCAACCACTTAGACTTATCGGAATGCGAGGCACCAGTCTAATAATTAGCAATGCCTAACAAACAGTCATTAAGCTAAGCACAATAGCCGAAAACCATAGCGGCTAAACAGTAGGTAGATGATTCATTCTAATGTAGCCCAACGTTCTTAGGGGAAGACATCAGACATCTTGAAGCATATAATTTTGAATCCCCATTCCAATTTGAGTTATCTATCAGTAATCCACCCATCACCGCCCTGAATTGCGAGAAATAAGGCATCTACGTGTTGAGAATTGGGAGGTTATCGGAGATGGTCCGCGACCTAATCCGTTGCCCGTTAGTGGACATCGAACGATGGTGGACTAAATGTTATTAAAATATTTATCGATCCGAGCATTTCCAAGATAACATATCGCAAGAAACACCCATCCTACCTGAGTGTCATCGCTGGGTTCAACTTGCCTATCTTCTCGCTAATGTCTACCAACGGATGCCAAATCAAGACCTACGCCGCTCCTGAAGGGGTAGCGGTAGCTGATGCTTTCTTGATCTATGCCCGCTCTGTGGATTCCGAACCATGGATCCCAGTATCCACCTACGCCGTTGACGTTGCTGAGGTCAACACCACGCGAAATGAATTTGACAAACATCCCATCTCAGTTGCATCCTTCGACATGGATGGCCCAGTTGAAGTTCAAGTCAAATACACTTTGAACAAAGTGCAAAGCGCTGCCATCCGGCCAAAATCTTTAGGTATCCAGTCTGTGATTGATGGTGATAACACCATTACCTTTAGCCTGGACCGACCTCGGGATGTGATGCTAGAGATCAACCACGACAAGTGGCAAGCTCTTCACATTCTCACAAACGGTATTGATCACGATGCACCTCCCAACGATTCTCAGGAAATCTGGTACTTTGGCCCTGGTATCAACAATGGATCAGCATACGGCTTGGTCACTGACGGGAATCTTTTTGTACCTTCCAATACCATGGTATACCTGGCAGGAGGCGCATTCGTGACCTTTAAACTGAACTTCATAAAAGTCTGCAACTCTGGAGTTCGGGGACACGGCTTCATCTACAATGGTCCCAACGGCGGCGCCATCTTGATTGAACGTTCGGAGAACATTGTCGTCGAGAACGTTACTTCGCTGGGCGCTACCGGATTCAGCCTCACAACTGGGGAAGCGAAAGGCGTAAGCATTAGTGGCTACAGATCTTTCTCGTCCCATGGAAATGGCGACGGTGTGGACCTATTCTGCTCTTCAGACATCCTCGTAGAGAACTGTTTTCTGCGCAACTCTGACGATACCATAGCCATCTATGGCCATCGTTGGGACTACTACGGCGACTCAAACAACATTGTCATACGGAACTGCACCCTTCTCCCAGACATCGCGCACCCAATTCATATGGGCACTCATGGGAATCCGGCAAAGCCAGAAACCATCAGCCGTATCCATATTAGTAACATCGACATTTTGGATCACTATGAGAATCAGATGTGGTACCAAGGGTGTATTTCTATAAGCGCAGGCGACGAGAACTTGATTGAAGACGTGCATATCCAAGATGTCCGAGTGGAAAAGATCTCCAAAGGCCAGCTGGTGAATATGCGGGTTATGAAGAATGAAATGTGGACAACTGCGCCTGGCCATGGGATACGAAATGTCACCCTCAAGGATATCAGTCTTGATGCAACTAATTCGCAGATAGTAAATCCGTCACAGATCTTGGGTTTTGATTACACGAGAAAGGTTGAAAATATTGTCTTCGAGAATTTGAATATCGGAGGACAATACATTCATGATGGTATGGAGAAGCCAAGGTGGTATATGGTGGCCGACCTTGTCCCCATGTTCATCAACGAGCATGTCACAAACGTCAAGTTTATCTTAACAAAATGAACATAGTTCACTTATTAGGCCTTCAGCAATAACATAATAGAAATAACTCATTTTATTATATCTATTGCCGTGAGAGTTGTGGATTGGACTTTGATATTATCCGTTCATTATAAGAGCACTGCTTATGATTTATACTTTTTCGAGCGGGATTAAGCAAACTCTGTGCTGTGTTCGACTCGGTTCGGATTGCCGCGGCGGAGATTCGGCCGGAACCTATTCCGACGCCGACGGTTAAAACTTATTCCGTCGACAATAACGCTCTGTCTGAATTGCCGAATTGGAATGACGATTTATGATACCAAGGTCCGAGAACGTCATGTATAGTCTTCTATTGTTTGCTCATTCGAATATATTCATCGATGTAAGATGAGGGAGTTTCACCACTATTTTCAGATGATGTAAAAGAACCTAGGTAAAAGCTGGAACACGTTCTAAGATCAACTTACCCTTGACTCAGATCTACAAAACTTGGTATTAATAATCCGGAGGCGAAGTCCATGCTCAGGCCGTCTCGAGTTGCTACCTGTTACGCGTTGAACCGAAAAGATACATCTTCATAGCAGAGATTTCATCACGTCTCTGTCGGGATGTGTTTCGGGCAAGAGACGGATACAATTGTTTTCATCGACCCCATAAGTCCTTTAAACCTGGCGGGGGTGATGCTCAGGCGGCCCGGCACAAATCCCGATATCTGTGGACGCCATGCATAGGTATGAGATTGTATTATGGTTCTTACCCGCGGAAACCTCAGGTCTCGGGGCATGTCACTAGTTGCCGTCGCTCTACGGGAGTGTGGAATCGCTGGGGTTTAGATATTGCCGAATCTAATTTAATTTTAAAGATATGTGTTTAAAACCTTGACTCCATCTTCCCACTCGCCGGATTGAATCAGGCTTATCTCGCTCCAAAATCCGTGCTCTGCCCCTTCAAGCTCCGTATATCGTAGCTTGGTCTTTGGGCTAAGCTCTCGTAGCTTCGTAACAAACTTCCTACTACCCTCGATCGGAACTTCGCTATCATCGTTACCATGATGCAACCAAATGAAAGGGAGTTCCAGCGCCAACTGCGGATTATCCTCCAACTGTTCTATCGGAAACAGGCTTCTGTGGTCCCCGAAAAAGCTGGTGTATGTACCGTGCTGCACCATTGCGATTGGGAGATTTGAGATCTCTCTGATTGATGGCTGACTCCCGTCTGGAAGCTGCTTGAGATGCTGAGACACGAGTTCATATTCGATTTGTGGATATTGACCCATTTGTTTCGGGTAGGCTTTGCAGAAATGGTCACTCCGCATGTCAATCATTGGGTAACTTGCGATAACAGCTCGGAATGCAGTCGGATGACGCAAGGCCAGTTGCAATGCAAGGTATCCACCTGCAGTTAGATGATTGTTAGCGTTTTGTCTCTAACTGTAATGAAGAGAGGTTACCCACCTGCACTCTCGCCAGTGAGCAAGACCTTCTGGAGGTCTGCGCGGCTTTTCCCGTTCGTCATAGTTCCAATGGCCTTGTCCAAGCTGCTCTGAACCCAAGACCAGGCATCTTCAATGTCTTCAAGGATCTCTATCCCATTACTCTCTGGGATTAATCTGTAGTCACAAGAGACCAGAATTAAGTTGTTCTCAAGAGCGTATTCAAGAATCCTGGGGGGTGTAAGTTGTAGGTTGTTACGACTACCGTAGACAAGAAAGCCGCCATGAAATCGAATCAGGACCGGACGTTCACCAAATGGTAGAGTCTTGGGAACAAATAGATCAAGAAAAATAGGTTGCTCATGAATCACTTTGTAAGTGAAGGTGGCGACGTTAAACTCGTCAACGGGCAAGGTGTGATCAGCGGCCATCACTGCTGCTTCTTTCCTAGGTTGATGATAATCACTTGCTACTCGACCCCGGTTTTTCAATGTGAGCATTTACATATTAATCACTCTCAATTTGGTGTTCCGTCCTCGCTTAGTTCGGAACGAATAGTAATCACATTGCTTTACTTTTGCTACAGCGGGCCGCGGGCCCGCGATTTCTGTGCGTGTTAATAATTGCTGGTACATACTACAAGTATTACCTGCAGAGTGTAGATCACAGATGTACTACCTCGTGCAATGAGTTTAGGCAAGAATACAAGTTGATAAAGTGCCGGGTAGCTCGCTCGGCAATCCGGGCGCCGCGGCGTCCGTGGGTCTGTCTCAATTGTCTACCCCGCGTTTGATGTTTACGGATCTCCCAGACGCCCAAGACGATTGAATCCTCGGTTCCTTTGATGCGTACAACCCGACGTTTAAGTAGACAAAGAATTGCATGAAAACTCCATAGAATCCGAACTCAATCTATTACAATTACATTTGATATTATTGAGCTCTTACAATGGCTGAAGTATACTCTTGGTACTCCGTGTTGTTAACCGTACTTACCGTGACCCTTGTATTGTGGAGGAATAAGAAGGAAATCAAGCCAGTACGTCTCTTCAGGGAAAAGTGCCCTTTGTGAGCATGGAGGGATACACTAGCAACAAAGTGCTGATATCTTGACATTAGAAACGTGCCCTTCCACAAGATAGCCAGCATCACCATCCAGAGTTGCCGAGCGATTACAACGACATCGAGCCTTTGGAAGACTTTGACTTGGACAAAGCCGAGCCAGTGCAGACACGACCATGGAAGCCCAAGTATCACCTCACGATGGGCCTTGAGAAATGCACTTTCTCGGACATCATACCTATTGACAAAACTTTAGAGGCGAGGCTTGCTCTGCGGCGGAAAATCGTGCATGAGCATTCCGACATGGTCATTGCTTCTGAACCCTGTTCGGAGGCTGCCGTCAAGGAGTTTTATGTCTGGATGGTCAAAGCATACCTACCACGAAGGTATCCATCAATCTACCATTCCAAAGGTGATACACTTTTCGGTCTAGAATCGACCCAACTACCGCTCGACCCGCCCAGCGACGTCAAGAAGATACTCCGCCTGCTTGCAGAGAACATCGACGCAGAGCTGTTCTTCCTTCACCGGCAAGGTGACACTTATGTTGCAAAAGCACTTATTCTTTGTTATGCCTTCTCCTTCAACCCATCCCTCAAGTTGAATAAAACCTTGGCGCAGATTCATGGACCCGTGCCTGGCTACAAGGAGAAACTTGAAAGACCCATGAACCGCTACTTCACCTCCTTACCAAAGGGCAAAGTTGTTAAACGGCACAACTGGAACATATCCCTTGGTCGCGACCTTTTCGTACCGCGAGAGAATCCTTTGACAGTTTTGCCATTGTGGTTGATGGGCTTGATCAAAATGGTCCTGAATTGGTTTGGTATCGAGGTACTAAAGATGAAGAGTGCTGATCTGGACCCTGAGGAAACAAACGTTCGATGTGAGAGGCAGACGCTTCATAGGTTAATGGACAATGACAACACGTTGGTGTTTGCTTTCAAGACGTATCAGTACCCCCTCAGGCAGATTCGGGACGAAGGAGGAGGACCGGCGTTGGCTGAGGCGATAAGTGGTATCAATCGGGGCAGTGTACCTCAAATCGCGTGGTACAAGGCATCGGTGTACTGGGGACAAGCTGTTGTGGAATATCTTCTCGGTGGAAGTTCCGAATAAAGTGGAAAGATATGTAGAATGACACTGTACGCTTAGCTCAATTTGAGATCAGCGAGAATCTCAACCCATTGAATACCAGTTTCCTTCGAATAATACTATGCGCTGCAACTTGTATGTCTAGAACAGTAGTGAAGGTTGCGTAAGGTACAGTAAGAACACCGCTTGAGGCGATCACAACAGACGTGTTCATACCTTGGCAGTGGCTCGTCACTGCGCGCGCTGTGTGCATGATTGTGTTGACGCTCATGCTCGACCGCCATGCTGAACATACATTCTGCCACTGCCACAACGGAATGGAACACGGTTTGAGCGTCACCTCTAAGATGCATGCCACTGCCACTGGCAATGGTCAACGGCCAGTGCAAAACAGGATTACAGGCAGCTGCCAGTGGTTCACCGTCAACACTCCAGAACGTTCAAATAAATACCTGATCTACTCGCTCTGTTTACCTTTCCTTTCTTTTCCATCTACCAACTGACCTTCCATCTTCACTTTCTTCCACAACAATCTTCACATCTTCTCAACAGAGACACTCTCACAAAAAACCGCAATTACCTACCAACACAACAACCACACCGTCCGATCAAGAACTCAACATGATGTTTCTTGAACTCACTGCGCCCGGCTCTCCCATTGCGGAGTCAGCCTCTACCATCTCTTCTGAGGACCACAAGCTTCTTGTCCTCACTCCCCCCGCTCCCACCTTCGCGGAGACTTCCAACGCTACCTCTGCTGGGGCTGACGTTGGCAACACCGACAAGGTAAGTCTCGAATCTACAATCAAGGATCATGAGCTAAAGGAACCCAAGGTCTTCAACCAAATGATCGCCCAGTTGAACACGATGCGCGCCAAGGTTCGGGCCCTTGAGTCGGAAAACAAAGAACTCAAGGCCCAAGTTCAGTACGAGAAATCCTTCAAGGAGCACTTCTCGAAGAATCTTGACGAAGCTAACCGTAACTGGCACTCCACTGAACTTGAAGCTGCTGCCAAGGATGCTGAGCTCGGACGAGTCCGCGAGCGCCTCAACCTCGTCCAACTTCAGGCAGCCGAGCAAGAGGAGCTTCACGCCGTCAAGGAGCAGAATATCGAGCTCCAAGCTCGTGTCCGCCTCCAGTTCACTCTCACCACCCATCAACACGTCCAAATGTTGAAGCATATGATGCACGACTGGAAGGCCCAGGTGGAGCAGAAGATCGACGACGACTTTGTGAAGAATAAGGCGGACCAGAAAGAATCCGCTTCCCCAATCGACGCCGACTACGAACGACTGAAGGCTCTGATCGAGGGTCATGAGAAGATCATCGCGAACATCAAGAAGGGCAACGACAAGTTTGTCACTCAGATCAAGGATCTCCGTGAGGAAGAAAATGCTTCGCTCATCTCAGACCTGACTGCCGAGCGCTTCGAGGTTTTCTTATATGAGCGCGAGAAGATGGTCGCTCAGCTTGAGAACGAGAAACGCGGCTTTGAACAGATGGCTCACGACAACTAGGAGGTTGGCAGCCAGAAGGCAAGCGACGCCGCAGATGAGTTGGACGAGATTCCCAATGAGGCGAAGGAGACTTCCAAGGCCGACCAAAAGAAGGCGAAGAAGGCTGCTAAGAAGGCTGCAAAGAAGGCGGCGAAGGCTAACACGAAGAAGTTTTGAGGGTGTACTTGGTGTCCCAAAGTGGGATTGTTGATGTCATGGAAGAATGGAATTGAGGTAAGGACTGGATGAGTGCGAGGCGATACGGAAGGAGAATCTTAGTGCGAAGTTTTTATCACGGATGGGTTAGGAGTTTTGATTTTTTGTCTACCAGGCCATGGTGGATGATTGTTTGTTCTTGTCAGTCTTGTCAGTAGACAAGGGGTAGGTAGTTATACCAAGCAACTTTGCTGGTAACTCATTTCACTGTGACTGTTTATCATTTTGTGCATGCTGTTGATCAACAAAGTCGCTGTCTGCGACCGGTCAACCCAAGTATTGTGTGCGGGATGAGATGTCTCTGGAGAGAAAACATATTGGGCTACAAGGCATTCACGAAGAAGAAATCTTGGACCAGAAGTATCTTTGATCTACTGTAAAAATGACAAATAGTGTGAAGAAAAAGAATATCTACAAATGAACACGGCGCAACCGCCTTTCATCGCGACTTTCGTAAGAGTAACCAAATGCTAATCATGCAAAACCTATTTCTCCCCTCCAACCTTGTTGAGGCTACTGCACTTCTTCACCTGACCACCCGTAATCGGATCAAGTTCCCTATTCGCCTTATCACACTTATCCTTCGGCCAAAGCCTCCCAGCCTGACCCTCCTGTCCAACAAAATCACCAGCCAGCCAAATCGCACCATCAGACGCAGCATCCTTAGACCAATTACCCTTGAGAACAGGCATGGCGAAGAAGCAAGGTGGAGGAACACCATTGGTCCACTCGCTCTGAAGAGCCTTGACCTTTGCGTCGCCAATCTTGCCGCCGTTGTTCTCCCAGCATTCGACGGCGTTACGCAGAGTCCAGAGAGGAGACATGTTCCATTTGTCCCAGACCTTCTCCATGGCGAGATCGCCGCCGACGCGGCCGGATGCTGATTTGGGCCACCAGGAGAGGATGTCGAGACACCTGCCGGTTCTGTCGTCCCATGCGTTGTTGGGGTGGGTGCACTTGTTGATGGGGAGATCGTCTCGGATCACGACGTAGAAACCCTTGAAGAGTCTCGCCATCTGCCACAAAAGAGCTTGGTTCTACAAACGGTCAGTATGCGTCACTTTTAGTACAGTTGCAGAGATATTTACCATCTTGTCGGACATTCTTTCCACGGCGCCGCTCAGGTCTGTGAGATCGTTGTCTCTCAACCACGCACCATAGCCAAAGACCTTGATGGCGGGGTTATCAGCGCCTCCAACCAGCATGGTTTTGGGAAGATCGGTCTGTGCATGTCCAAAGTCGCCGTACACTGAAGAAACAATGCTGGCAATCTTTCTCTTGCCCTCGACTGCAGCGGTCTTGACCGCGAAAGTCAGAGTGTCGGTCGCGTCAACGGCGTTGTCATTCCCACCACTATAAGTGACAGGTTAGTATCCAACAAATCATACAAGCGGACCTCAACAACTTACACTGTACTGGTGAAGGTTCCAATCATACTAGCAAGGCCCGAGATACCAGCGAGAGGACCACCAACAGCTGGAATAGGTGCAGCGATGGCGCTAGCCATGCTGAAGGCTGAACCAAGAACACTTCCGATGTTGATGGTTGTTTGGGGAAGACCACTCTTGATATCGAGGATAAGTCTCATCTCGGAGACGGTCGCAAGGGTCAGCATGATCTTGCTGTCGAACTGTTGATTGAGAGCCTTCATGAAGGTATGGAAACTCGACATCGACTGGAAGAGGTAATAAAGTCCACCCTTGCCAATCTTGTTGAACTCGGCTAGTCACAAACATCAGTCTTACTTCTCCAAGGGATGAAGAAAGGGTAACGTACCGCAAGAAGCGTCAAAGTCACATCGAGAGTTGGGCGTAACGCAAGAGAACTTGGTATGATCCTTCTTCTCAAAGAGATTGCGGTAAAGGTTCTGCGCCCAGTTGGTGTGATCCTTCTGAGACTTAATGTAGGCATCAGCCCACTGCTCAGCCCCGGAGTCATACCAAAGCTTTGGCAGGTCGCCGTAGTTGTCGTAAGAGAAGCCGGTGTCGCACTTCTTAAGGACCTTGTCTTGGAGTTCCTTGGGGATCGCGCCGATGCCGTCGAGGTCTGGAAGGGCGGGTACATCACCGCTACCGTCACTAAGAATTGTTAGTTGCTAGTTGAGACTGAGGATAAGAAGGGTACTAGCGTAGAGTTATCGCTGGGTTGGAAGTCGATACTCCAGATCATGGTGCCGCCGAAACAGTATCCATCAGCCCATGCCTTCTTATCAGCAAAGGTCTCCTCGTCTAAATGTTGTCAGCCAGGTAAAAATATCGGAGGAGCTTTGTAGTTTACCATCATATCCTATCCACTGGTCGTCGAAAGTGATCTGCTTCATCATGGAGTCCTTGAGATAAGTAGACTTGACACCCTTCTTGATGAGGTTCTTGATCTCGCCAAGAGACATGACACCATCAGAGTCAGTGCATTCTCCCTTCTTGCTGGGTCCAACAAAAGAGCAGCCAAGATTGTTACAGCTCTTGTCGGCAACAGTGTAGCCACGACCGTACAGAGCGAGACCAAAGTTGAGCTTCTTGGGATCAAGGCCACCGAACCAAAGAGGGATGGTGTTGTTCACCGATTTCTCGAATATCGGCTTGACCGCGGATGATTTTGCCAAGAGTCTTGACATCCTCGTCCCAGTAACCGTGGAGATCTGTCAAGGGTGTCAGCAATATGTAGGCAGGTCGCAGAGGGGTGACATCTACCATAAGCCATGAAACCAAAGAAGTCCACGTAAGGTTCCATAGCCTTTGCGTCGAACCAGCGAAAGGTACCAGTAGTCAGGAGCCAAGGTCAAGCTGATACCATACTTGCTACCATAAGCCGCACGCATCTCCTTGAGCAACATGGAGAAGTTGCGGGTATCAGCAAGCTTTCGACCACCGCGCTTGGGCTCGCCGGGGTATTCCCAATCAAGATCAACACCTTGAAAGCCATACTCATCCATGTAAGCACGAACTGAGTCTATAAACGAAGCTCTGTTGGCCTTGGTTGACACCATGTCGCTCCAGGTGGTATGGGTAGAAGTGTTCTCATTGCTAAAGTCAAAGCCACCAATAGCGATCCAAGTCTGCAACTTACCATCCTTGGATAGGTCAGTGAACTCGCGCATCTGCTTCACATCATCGTCATGAGCGGGGGTGACCTTGAAGGAAACAGGGTCGATGAATGCGAACGAGTAGAAGAGATGAGTGAAACCCTTTGTGTTGAGCTGCTTGGGTGTCTTGGTATCACACTTGCGGGCTCGCACGTTCCAAGATTGGTAGTAGCCAATGGTACGGCCGTTGGTGCTACCACTACCCTTGGCGCACGAAGGGGAGGAGGCGATGTTGCAGGATCCGTAGCCAGCTTGGCAGGGAAGAGTCTTGTGGACAGGATCGGCATTGTCACAAAAGACTTCAGTAGTCTAAAATTGTCAGTTTGTTCAAGCGATTGATGGGACGAACACTTACGCCACACCATCCCGAAGCAGAACAGCAGAGGTTCATGCCGCAAGGCATCTCGCCCTCTTCACTGTACTCTCCGCACATGGCTGTAGCATCGCAGTTAGATGAGCATCCTTCACCGCAATAGTCTGGGCCATAGCCGCAGATTTTCTCGGGGCCGCAGCAACTACACGGAGTCAGTGATCTCCGTCATCCTCTGGTCAGTGGTCTAGTCACCTATCATCGGCGCAAGGGCCATCTTTGCAGTACAGAGGACCACTTCCACGTTTCTCTAGAGATCGGCGTGAGAGGTGAGATTTGTTAGGAGTGACATCAGAAGACTCAGTGGCGTTTTCCGCATCCTTGTAGTACTGATCCAGGCTGGTCGCAGAATCATCAGAAAGCTCTAGTTCGACGGTTGGGTCTGGAGGTGCCATGGCAGGGTTCTGGTGACCCGGGCTATTAGTGATCTCCTTGGCCCATGCAGGAGCCTTGGCTTTGGTAGTTGTTAGTCTGAACTCTCTTTCACCAATGCATCCGATGATGGCTGGGTAGCGGACTTACTGATGACATTGGAACGGCGGTGATGGCGAGAACGGGTGCCGTGAAGCTGGCGATTGGTTTCAGCATTGGCCAAGGTTGCAAGACAAAGGAAGAGTATGGCAACCGCCATAAAAGCGATGCTCAAAAGTCGCAACACCATGATCACAAACGAATGAGTGAAGAATGGCAACTTTCGCTGTGTCTATCTGTAACTACGAGATAGGCATAATGCTAAGTATATATATCGACCTTGTTTGTTTTCCGAAAGTCCGTGATAGTAGCATGCAACTCGTCCCATTTTTGCACGATCCATGTTGAGTCCTCTGCGCGATAAACTCATACACCGATATTACTACTACGTTACAGCATTGCCTCTTTTCCTCTCGGAGTAAGGGTCTTGAAAGGGCAAAGTTAATAACGCTCAGCCTCCGTGAGGATTCCAACCATGCTACATTGCAATCAGAGTATACAGTAAACATCAGACGGATAAAGCCATCCCATGTTCTACAGTTCTGGTCCTCGGATGAACGAATCACAAAAGGGCCTATCCGACAACATTTCATTGCCAAGCGGATCTCGGCCTCGACGTGCAGAAAGAAGTTCAGGAACGAGCGTTCAGGATCCGAATGCATGCAGTTTTAAGCCTTGGCGTAAGGCTATAAAGAGCCGGTAATAGTGGAAACAGCGGGATTCCGTGGCTTGGCAGGGATGCTCGGGAGCGGGTGGCGTTTAAATTACCCGTCACATGCGAGACGGCATGAGCCGACGAGCCGGGATGCGGTTGCAGAGACCTTCTCGATGGGCTCTAGGGTCAACTGAGTAGAATTTTCAGGTGGTTGGTTCATTGAGATGAGTATACTACCTCTAAGGGAAACTATTATCTTATGATCATAAATGGGAAGCGGTCAATTGGTATGGCAGGCTATAGAGAGAAAGAAAAGGGAACTAAACTCCTTAATACGGTATCTTGTCACTCCCAAGCTTAATCTCTTGAACCGTTCAAGTCCTGAGAAATAACCTTAACATAGCCTCAAAACTATTAAAGTCGGGCGGCCGACTCATCCGTAGTCTAAGCCCTATTTGCATGCTGGTGGATATATCTCCCGATGGCAGGGATCCTGCTGCGCGAATTAAATCGCCAGTCAGCCTAACGGATCCTCCCGGAGACAGAAATTTGAACAACATGGATCATGAAGGATCGAAGAAGCATGGGTCACGGAAAACGTCTTCCCGCCCACGATCAGTCTCCCCACGACATGGATTTATGGCCTAATTGGGATAATCCTTCCGAAACTGTCGACGAAGAGAAGACAAATGAGATTGTATGGTTTTCCTACTACATGTCCAAAATAGTATATAAGTTGTGTAATAGTTTCTATCATGACAATGGCACAGTATCAGCACTGCCAATTCTGGGAGCTTTTCATTTAACCATCCGTTGAACATGAAGGTCGCTGGACTCTTCTGGCTGCTGCCTGCCCTTGTTGCCGCTCAGTCATCGACTGTTACTCTATCACCGTGGCAGACTGGAGAAGTCACTCCTGATGGTACCTGTGGAAAGGGCACGGGCTTCGTTTGCAGTCCTACCTGGGGTGCATGCTGCTCCGGCGATGGCATTTGCGGTCGATCTAGCAAATACTGTGGCGAAGGATGGTAAGTCACCTTATATCCCTTCTGCATACATGACTGACGATGGAAATAGTCAACCTTCTGCTGGCAACTGCAACGCTGCTGCACCTCCGCCTGAAACTCCCCCAGGCCCCGGGAGTGTGTCTCCTGACGGCTCTTGTGGCGGCACAAATAAGTTCATCTGTGGCGGGAGCCCCTTCGGAGATTGTTGCTCTGAGCAAGGCTGGTGCGGCAACTCTACCGCCCACTGCGGTAACAACTGTCTTCCTGACTTTGGAACATGCGGTCCGCCCAGTAACATCACCTTTGATGGCCAATGTGGCGCCAATGGCAAGATTTGTCTAGACTCTGGCTATGGGGACTGCTGTTCTGGTTCCGGATGGTGCGGTGACAAGACTGATCACTGCGGTGCTGGCTGTCAAAATGGCTTCGGCACATGTACCGGCGGCGACTCTGGTAATGTTTCAACTGACGGGTCTTGCGGGAAGAATGGCAAGACCTGTAAAGGAAGTGCCTTTGGAGACTGTTGTTCTGCTGAAGGATACTGCGGTAAGACCGATGACTTCTGTACTGCTGGTTGTCAGTCCAACTTCGGAACTTGTGCTGCCGAAACTGATATTTCCACTGACGGCTTTTGTGGCAAGAACGGCAAAGTTTGCAAAGGCAGCAAGTATGGCGATTGCTGTTCCGCGGAAGGATACTGTGGCAAAGACAGCCACTGCGGTGCAGGCTGCCAGCCCAAGTTCGGCACATGCGCTGCTGAGACCAACATCTCTACCGACGGCTTCTGCGGTAAGAATGGTAAGGTTTGCAAAGGAAGCACATACGGTGACTGCTGTTCTGCCCAAGGCTATTGCGGTAAGGAGACGGGTCATTGTGACGCAGGATGCCAGAGCGCGTTCGGAAGTTGCAACAGCGCTGCTGGGAACATCTCAACGGATGGCCAATGTGGCAAGAATGGAAAGACTTGCAAGGGCAGCACCTTTGGCGACTGTTGCTCTCCTCAGGGCTGGTGCGGAAAGGAGAAGGATCATTGCGGTACGGGTTGTCAATCCGGCTTTGGGACTTGTGATGCCTCAGCTGGTAATGTTTCTACTGATGGAAGCTGTGGCAAGAATGGAAAGATTTGTAAGGGTAGTCAGTGGGGTGATTGTTGCTCCAAGAACGGCTACTGTGGCAAGGGTGATGACTACTGCCGTGATGGATGTCAGACAGCCTATGGTCTCTGCACTGGTATCTCTACTGATGCTGAATGTGGTTCAAGGAACGGCAAGACTTGTGTAGGTTCTGGTCTTGGGAACTGTTGTTCTGCCAATGGGTTCTGCGGGAGCACTTCGACTCACTGCGGTCAGGGCTGGTAAGTCTCTTTCTCTTCTTTAACGATATTTTTAACTAATATTATTCTTTCAGTCAAAAGGGTTCCTCCAGTGCCTGTCTGACGAAGGATATTCCTACCCTTGACGGCTCATGCGGCAGTAAAGTTGGTCTTACTTGCGCTGGTGGTCCTTTCAATGGCCAGTGCTGTAGCGTTGCAGGCTACTGCGGAACGAGCACACATTGCGGCTCTGGATGGTAAGTCATCTCCCATATTTCAACTGAACATAATGCTAATTGGCTAGTCAACGTGGTTTTGGGCGCTGCAATTAGTTATGGTATTGATAAGAGTGTGATTCAGGGTATAGTTCTTGAATAAGTTGGAGGTGACGTTCTTAATTTTAGAAGGTCAATTACACCAAACTTCATTCACGTGCAAGTAATAAACTATGTTTTCTTATGCCGTTATGCAACAATTCTAAGATTCATCGTAGATGTAATAGTAATCTAATTACTTGAGCATTCTTACCCTACACTTTCCGAGATGCATATACCCCCAACCTACCACAACTCTCCCCTGTAAAAATTCTTTCTTGGCACGCACTGTTAGTGCCGTGTTAGGAGCGGGATTTTCTGCAGGCCACGCGACCACACAAAACTGCGGGGATGCTATCGGCTCCCTAACAGCAGTTTTCAGAGAAGGAATTTTGGAGAGTTCGCCTTCTCTGACAACACCTTTGTCGGATCTAATGGCGGCACCTCAGAACCAGAACGCCTTAGATATCGGAGGACGATGCCCATGGCATCGGTAGCGACATCCTCCCGATCAACGACGCCGATTGCGATGGGTTTTTCTCCTTTGAAGGCAAGCCGCACCGTCGGCCTCTGATTCCTTCCCGAGGTTTTTCCCTGCCGCCGCGACAGTCGACTACGAGCTACAACTTGGTTACTGGAGATTGTGGACTGCGTCGGCAGATGTAGTGATGCGCGAGAGAATTCTGGTCGGTGGAAAAAGTTCGACAATAGATTGCCCCCGAACCCGCTGACGGGTGACGGGCTTGAGAAATACAGCACCTTTTGTGCCATTGGTATGCTGGATGGTGAAGGAAGCGGGGTTTCCCTGTACCTAGCTAGCTCAGCACGTCTTTTGCTCCAGTAGGAGATCTGGCTTCGTTACAGCCACCCAGACGAAAAATATACAAACAAACAAACAAAACCCCCAACCTACCATGTAACCATTCTTTGCTCACTGTGTATCAGGCCTATATACAACAATAATCATTGCAGGATTTTAAATTAATTGTTTGCTCCAAGATAATCAGATACCTAATAGGCACAGTGTATTTAATACTTAAAATAACAAAGCTTCACAAAGCTATTCTGAATCTGGTTGCCACTTCAAGAAATAACCGCCGCCTTTGCCAATGGCGCATCCAGACCATAAACACAAGGCTTTTCCTTCACTTCTTCTCGAACAGGTCTGTCAAAAACTAATATTTATAAATAACCTTGTTATAATATACTTATACAATTAATTTATATTAAGCCCTGGTATTATGTCTTTACTGCCCCTCTAGCCTCCTTCGCCTGTTCGCCAACATCACGGGTACAATCTACAAACTTCCCCTTGAGGTCTGAGCCCTTTCCAGTGCTCAGCCACACACAAGTCCATGCTGGCAAGGCGGCCTCAAAATGAGGTCTCTTGGCGCCTATCTTATTCATGTGCTCGATAACGTAAGGGGCCTCTCGTTTTGTTCTCTCGGGGAACGCCGTCTCGTGAAGGTTAGTCTCTATCTCGCCCGGGTGAATGCTGAAGACGGATATGTTGTTATCCACCCCCTTCTCAATCCTCTGCACTTGATCGAGCTCGACCTGCAGAGTGCCCGCGAATCTGGTGATAGACGTCTTGGCACAGTTGTATGCTGTGGTCCATGGGAGGTCCGCCTTGGCAGCTCGTGATGAAGTGTAGATTATGACGGCTTGGTTCCTCTCGCGCATTTCTGGGAGGACGAGTCGGGTGAGCTCAACTGGTGCTCGCACGTTCAACTCCATGATGTCCCACCAATCGGTTGCATTTGTCAAGTGGAAAGGCTGAAAGATGTTGCTTCCGGCATTGCACACCAACACGTCGACGGGGCCGAGTTGTTCACGGAATTCGCGTACGAGGCGTTCTTGATCGTCAAGCTTTAGTACATTGGCCACAATGCCAATGACCTTGCCATCGAGACCTAAGCTCACAATTTCGGCTTTTGTTTCCTCGACCTGGCTGCTTGTTCGTGCCGTGACGCAAACATTAGCCCCGGCTCGCGCCATGGCGAGTGCAATCTCCCGGCCGATACCCCTGCCAGAACCTGTTATCAGGACATTCTTGCCTGCTAGTGAGCCTGTGAGTCGATCTGGGTCAATTTCGGGATAAATGCCAGTGCGGAGGCTGTATGGTGACTGCATCATCTTAAGTACAAAAATGGTTTCAAGTATTAATACGATAAATCGAAATTATTTAATTGCTGGTCCTAGAGTTACATGATATACCAATCAGCTTGAATATTGTACTGGCGGGCGCATGGACAAGCTTCTCGGATAAGACTTGCCGGGTGGACTTCCCGGGCGGGATTTCCGGACACCGTCATCTACCGACCCCGGTCAAAAACACCGGGATTCCCGGTATAAGCTCGAGGGGCGCGGGAACTCTTGTTAGTTGATAAATAGCGTCTGATATCACTCAACGTCAGAACATTTATGGCCCAATAGATGCCGACATTACCGGAAAGAATATCCCTTAAAAATGACATTCGAGATTTACATTCCAGATAATCTGACCTTCCAGGACTACATTGCCGTTGTTCAAACAGCAAGGGTCTGGGCAGATGGTTATGATAGAAAGGTATCAGCATAAATTCTTTTATCCTTACATAAAAAAGTAAACAGAGTAATGCTAATTGCTTTTTCTCCATTTCTAGAGTGAAGAGCGACTCCTCGCCGCTTTAGCACCAGAGGTTTCTGTCGACTACACGTTAATCGTGCCAGCGTGGGGAATAAAGCAGTACAAGGCGGCCGAGTTCGCGGCACTTTGGCTCTCAGAGGAGCACCTAGGCCTTAAGCCCTTAGTGACACAACACCTCCTGGCGCAGCCATATTTCAAAAAGGTCACTGCCGATGAAATTGTGGTAGAGTGGCAGCAATTGGCAAGTCATGGACGTTTACAGGCCGATGGTGGGGGCGCGAGGGACGCGTCTGCCGCGAGGATCAACGAGACGAGTGATGGGAGGAGTTACATGCAGCATCAGTTCATTCGCGTTGGTGGTTTTTGGAAGATCGCGACGATTACCCCTTCTCTGCTTTATCAGACTGGGGACTTTATGCGTATTAGAAGACCAGATGGTGAGCAGTAGGCTACAGCAATGATGCCACAGAAGCAATAAACAACCTTGCACAATACGTCAGACGCTATTTGGTGAAACTTGAAGACAGAAAGCGGCGTCTGGGTAAGGGCTCTCCAGGCTACGGTTTCACAACCATATCCTGGAGAATCTGCTCATGGCGGTACTCTTCTATTCAGGTTGCGTATTGAACATGCATGTATTTTCCCGACTTCGCAGGGGCCTAAAGACCTGTAGCAACCGCTTCTCGCATTCATCTACAGGTTCCAAGGCCATTTAAACGAAAATGAAGTACAGCTATGACGGACCGAGACCGGAAAAGGACAAACGTAGACCAGTCCCACGACGTTCTTCAAAAGATTACTGGCTGCTTGAGACTAAGTAGGGAGAAATAAACTAAAGTGATTACCAGTCAAGTATACCTATGAGCACCAGAAGGATGGACTTAAATATCGCGCATTTGCTTCCGACGGACATCCGAATCTTCCAGAGCAGACTCAACATGGCTGTTCATCTGAGAAGCAACCGACTTAAGGAAGCACGCAGCTACTGCATTTGCCGCCACGACGACGGAGATAGCAATCCATACAAACCTCCACGAGTACGTATTGGCATGTTCGTTTGCGGCGAGGACTTCGGGGATCAGGGACGCTGGCAGGCCAGACACATGTTTCAGGGCCGTTGGGTTTCCGCTGTTGATGGCGCTCAGCACGTCTGGAAGCAGGCTTGAGTGCCCCGCGGCTGCAAGAACCGAGCCAACAACTTTTGGTAGTGCGGTGCCCATCTTGTTGTGATAGATGGATGTGAAGATGGTGATGCCAATGGCGCCGCCAAGGGCACGACCAGACACGCTGAGGGTTCCTGCGGTGCCAAGCAGGTAAGACGGCACGGAAAGGGACAACGCGACCACTGGGGATGTTAATATCAGCAAGGCACGTAAAGCCATAAGAGCCACAAGGAGTTGCTCACCTGGGATCACAGTGGTGACCGCAGTTCCGCATCCAAAAAGTGCAGAGAACGCATAGGCCCAGGATAGTCTACTAGGGTTAAGTAGTGCCATAAGGCCTAGAGAGGTCCATGTTAGACATAATTTGCATAAAGCACATCAAGGTCATACTCAGTGAGGAGGTCTGTGACTTACCTACGAACAGGCTGCACCAAATCAGTGAAGCTACCAAAATAGTCCTGTATGACTTGGTTCGTGCCATCAATATGCCGGCGGGCAGGCAGCCAAAGGCTGAAGTTGCCAGGTACGGAGTGAGGATAGTGGCGATCTTGACAGCATCCGTAGTGAACATGGAGGCAATCTGTTGAGAAAAGAGAACATTGACGCCCAGTAGAAGCATGCCATCAACAACGCAGACAAACAGCAGGATCGGGAAGTTGCGAGAGACAAACATGTCGTGATGGAAGATACCTTGGCGCGTGAACAGCCTTTCGTAGAGGCCGAAAGCAAGCAGACCAACGCAGCCAATAACCAGGGATGCGAGAACCTGGCTGGAGCTCCATGGGTATGTGTTTCCTCCCCAGGTCAATCCGATCATTATAGATGCGATAGATCCCACAAACAGCATGATTCCAAAGTAATCGACTTGGGCGAACAGGTCGTCTAGGCGGGACTGCTGGCGGCGCAGGGTGGTGGGCGGAGGATGGTAAAAGCAGGTTACCAGTACAGTGGTGGTGCCGTAGACAAAGGCGTTGAGGTAGTAAGACCACCGCCAGGTCTGGTACTTGACGAAGGCACCTGCACCAAGGGTGCCAGCGATGACAGCACAGCTGGCCATAGTTTGGGAGAAGCCCATCGTCCATGGACGGAGCTTGTTGGGAGTCACTTCTTGGCCCGCAGGTACACCCATAATCTGCATAAGATGTTGTCAGTTTGGGGCTATCCGCGTTGATGGCAATGGTGCAGGAGAGATGGGATTGACTTACACAGCCCGCATTAGCGAGGCCAGTCAAGATGTTGCCAATGATAATGGTTGTTATTGACTTGGCCGAGCCAGACACTACGGAACCGACAATACCGATGATGCTTGCTATGACGATGAACCATTTCTTGCCGAAGCGATCGCTCAGGGAGCCCTTTTTACAGTCAGCTTTGGGCCTTCAGAGCTAGCATAGAGTTAAGAACTTACCAAGACCGGCCCGAAGGCCAGAGTCACCAAAAGATTAGCATTCGAAATCCAGGCCTGCATTCCGGCGTCCCCCAAGTCCATGACTTGGAAGTGAATGATGGTATTGGTCTATGTTCGAGATATACAATAAGTTCAACCGTCACAAGGAATGGCAATGCTTGAAAGGTAGAACATACCGTATTAGCTATAGCAGCGCAACAGTTCGCCATGGACAGAGCGAATACAGCCATGAGTGTCTTCCATCGCACCTGGTAGGCGCCGGCTGGCTCTTCCTCAACGAGCGGTGATATAGTTGGCTCTGGAGTCACTGGCATCTCATTATGAGAGATGGAGACTTTATCTCCGTCAGCCATAATGCAAGTGATAATACAAGTTGTAGTATGTTTCTTGTAAGTAAAGAAATGCGAGAACAGAGAGACGCCAGGGGTGGAAATCTAAGTCGTATCACAAAGCCAATGCGACCGTTCAGTCAATATAAGCCCCACTGGAGGTTGTCCCCCAATAGCTCCCATGTGTGTATGAGACCGGGATGTCCGGGCTAGTGGCACACCAGACAGATCACAACCCCAGAATATCCAAATGAAGGCTGAACTTCTGAAGCACTAATTGTCCTATGAGATTGCGGGGTAGCACTAGGTAATTCCCCAGACGAAGGTAGGCGGGGTCAGCCTTAGCGTGGGTATACGACAATTGATCTTATTGCTACTACTACGTATGCTGACGCTAGTTAGGATGACAGAGTGTCTGCACCTCGGATTTTCCGCAGCTGATGAACCTCGCATACCATCGCTTAGCTTTTCGGATGGCCCGGTTAGACGAGGACCGAGCGACTTGGGTCTACCATTCAAATGCTGACAATATGACAATCAACCATGACTCCGATATTGTTAATGAGAAGCCTGAGCGAGGGGTCGCCGGCAGTAACGCCGGCATCGACTAATCCTGAGAAGAGTTGTTCAGTACTAATGTGCGAAATGGCGAGCCTGAGCTGAAGGATGGGAACATACTTATTAGCGACAACGCTTTGATAAAGGCCAAAAGAGGATGTCAACTTACCTCTATGTTAGTCATATGGCATACATTATAGGGAAGCTTGCAGCGCAGCAAGACCCTAGAGGAGATGGGCACGTCTCTGACGTTTGTAATAATATCTAAGAGAAAGCTGTCATTGTTCAGCCGACCAAACCCCGAGCCTGTTCGTTCAACCTTGTCTGTGGAATGGGACGCATCAGGGCGGGATGGAATTTTGCAGCGTGGACTTGCAAATTAAAAAGAAAGCCCGTCATGCCACACGCGACATTCCCTTTCAGCAACCCAAGCTTTGGCATTAGAGCTGGCACCGCAACTATTATCTCATTCAGCGAAGGGTTAGAAGTCTACTAGAAGGTCTAGAGTCTGACACAACACACAAGGTTCGCAGTGAAATGGTCTACAAATCAAGACTTTTGCAAGGAGTTGATAACAATTGGGCTTAGAGCCCCCCAATCTCTATCCTTATCCTTATCGTTTACAGGCTAGGTTGCGTCGTGACGGCGCTTATCTTTCTTCATACGCTTTGGATCCTATATATAAGATTCGGTAAATAACATATTTCAGAACCTTCCCGTTGCAAAGGAATAAGGTGAATCTATGTATTGATTTTGTGAAGAGTCTTAGAAAAAGAAGCTTGTCCCAGCTAATATCTATGCTAGACTACTTCTGGTTTCATTGGTGTATCTCGTCATCTCAACCAACTCAGCTGTGCTTGATGAACCGTCGACCTTGCGCCCCTGATCAGACCTCACTCTGTACATGGTGTTGTCAGATAGACCTGGCGCATTGCTCAACACTCTTATTGGCCGCCCTGCTGCAGATGAGTTGCATTGGTGGCTTCTGGGGGTAGCATCGACTGAACTTTGCAGTCTCGGAAATGTCTTGAGCATCAGAACTCGAAGGTTTGGCATGCAAGCGCACCAAATACCAACATTGAGTTCTATAACGGACCAGTAGCATGTATCAAAACTATCCCCTGTGGTTTGGATTAGGACACGTTAGAGTAGGGAAAATAACAGGTTGCTTACATGTAGGGTTTGAAGAATTGCCAAACGCTACCAGATAACGTAGTCTGAGGATGCTGACAACCGTCACACTAGAGGAAGAGTCAGTCACCAAATCCTGTAGAGAATGATCAGGTTTATGCTTACAAAGTCCCCACGCCGAACATAGAGGCAACTGCAAGCTTCCTCTTCCATTTCATCTGGAGATGAATCAGTTGAGAGATTGGGATTCCAAGCATCCAGAAATCTAGAATAATTCCAACTGCAGCAATGGCCCATGCTAATGAGTTAATCCCTATACAATGGCCCTTATGCAGTTGGTCCCAGCCCTTCCAGTAGAAACTAATTGGTTGACATTGTGTAAGGGCTAGTAGATCAAACATAATCATGCATAGCACTGCTATGCCAACAGTTCCCCATATAAGCCTTTGAAATGTTAGCGAGATTCATGGTTGACTTTATTATTGAGAGGATACCTTCGAATCGTAACTCCTGGGAATATACGGAGGTAGAAGAGCAGAACGCAGATCTTGGTTGCAAAAACGTCCGTGGCGTAAAGTGTTTGACCAGCGTAAAGAAACTTCGACTGTTAGTCGCCAGACCTGGGATAAGACGTTGGGATACGAACGCATAGGTAAGCCGTGACTGTATCTGGACTAAATCTCCACGCATCCCGCCCGAGGCCATTCCTGGAGACTGACAGCATTGTGAGTATCATGATCTTGAGTTGAAGATGGCAAAGTTACACATACGGCCATATAAACAGACAATCGAGTTGCCTAAATTCACCAGCTAACCATGAAGCTGATAAGTACGTGCAATCGTAGGACAGTAAGGCCAAAGATTACTTACAAAAGCGCCCGTGATAACGTAATCGTCAAGCTGGAGTCCAGGCCCATATCGTATCTTCTCAAGGAATCTAAGGCCGACTGTAATTCCAGTAATTACAATTAACGTTATAGTGAGGATATTGAATTGCTCGTGTTTGTCGCGAATGGGGAAGTCACATGCAACCGAGGTCGAATTTATCGCAGCTGCAAAACTCAGTTAGTACGTAAAAATGACACATCAATATTCATTTGTTACCGAGAGCTTCTCTGGGCAGGCAGTGACTCTCAACGCATGGCAGCACGTCGTCCTTGAGCTTCGGATCGGTGCAGAGACATGTCGCATTCGTCCCGCAAGAAGACGCTGAGACAAAATCTAGAACACAGCTCTCCTAGAACCAACGTGTTAGCGTCTGAGTGCTCCCATCAGGTTGATCTACGTACCGCGCAGCTGGGAAGCTGAGTCAGAAAGTTCGAAAGATCGCTGCAAAGAACCTGGCTCATGAACCAAGTCCATGTCACCAGCAAAAGCAACCGTTGCATGGTTCAGACGCCGTACCGTGTTGGCGTGCAGCAGACAGGGTCGAGATTTGGAGTAAAAGTCTTCAAGGCGACATATTCAACTTATTTTTCACATGCTTCAGGCGTTCGAGAATTGACAGCCTTATTAACTCTCTGGCAGTAATTGACCAAGTCAGTGGAGACGGCTCCTTTCCTCCGTATGCAGCCCTTACATACTTCTCATTACCAATACTTTGGTAACAGCGACATCTCGGATTGACGCCACCAACCCCACAATCTAGGGGGATCGACATAAGTTATGGAGCCTGTAGCAGCCTCCTGCTGACGGAAATAAACAACCTTCCCTTTTGAGAAACTAAACTCCAATAGTCGCGAAGATCATGTCTGGCATTTTCAAGCTTTGGGTGGCCGTTTTTTGTCAAAGCTTTGTTTCGCCTCACAAGTCAACACTTGGTGTTATCATTACATAATGTTTGCGATCCACAGTGTTCTCAAAGATAATCAGTCTTTGCTACCTTCTATATTAGATAATAAAATAAAACCTTGACATGCCGTATTGCCGACATTAGGGGTCATAGAGAAACGTAGTTAATAAAACGATGAGGGACAAAGGTTTAATATTATCGACTACGATCAGGGGACAAAAGTGTGACAACAGAGCCCAGTGCATAATAGATTTACCCCTATTTTCTACCTTTTTAAAATAAGATAAATTAATAAATTTATATATAACAAATATCTAAAAAAAAATCTATATTATTATTTAATTAATACATAATCTTATATAACCTAAATAAAAATTCTAGCTTTTTTCTTTATTATTTAAAATAGATTTAAAATCTAAGAGTTATAATATATAGTATAAAAATACACTATAACTTAAGATACTAACTGTATTATGCCCTATAAGCCTCCTGTATTTAAAAGTAAAAGTACTTTTTTAAAGACTATTATTTATATATTTTATATTATAATTAAAGAAAATCCTTATTTTATATAATACGTTTTATTATATTTTAAGAAGGCTAAAATACTATATAATATTCTTACTTTTATTATTTATACTTTCTAAGTATTTTATAATAAGCTTTGAAGTTAAGGGTAAATTTAGTATGCTAAAGTGGGCATACTGTGTGGTGTTATCAGACTTTTGTCCTATAATTTTAGTAGACGAAAGTATGTAAAGAATCTCAGCATCGAGCATGCGACCCAGGCTACCTGTTCATGCAGTAAGCCCTTTTGGCTTCTTACAGGGTAATGTTTGGCCGCAACCCTGTTTCCTGAAACCCAAATCGATCTTATCCCGAAGGAATGGCATCCTATCACGAGTTGTTCATCACTAACTGTGATCTTCTCATTCCCCTGAATTATGATCAGCCTCAAGCTCCTCTCCCGGAGCCGATTATATCTTTAACTAATATGGACCTACTCTCACGGGACTTTCCAAGGACTGGTACAGCGAATCCTTGCCACTAACTTAGTTCAAGCTAGGATAATGGTTAACAAGACCTGACGGATAGTAACGGAAGCGAGCTCGGCTTAGACTCTGCAAAGACCTGGCCGACCGACGTCACTTGTAAAATTGATTTAACTGAGGTATAATTCACCTTGTGGTCATAACAAAATGCAGGACGCAACTGGTAGACTTCCGTTCCCATGGAGAGTCAGGCATCGGCTTTTGGCGAAAGATAAGCATTATAGACATTTCTCAAGGTCTTGTTGACAAGCACATGCAGCATCCAAGCGCCTGATTCATGATATGAATACTAGCTGCATTGGCGCAGACAGGGGGGTTCGGATGACATCAAAAACACCGCTTTCCGCATTCAAGCTTGGGCTGGCCTCCCAGGTTTCCCATTAAAGCACGCCTCGTTTTATGAGGACATATCCATTATTTAGAGGATCGACACTCCCTGCGTAGTCCACTTCCTTTAGTTAAATAAAGCCTTAAATTAGAAATAACAGTCTATTTACCTCCATATAGTAATAATGCATTACAAAAAGAAATCGCTATCTTGTTAATTCATCTGTCTTTGTTCATACCAAATTCTCTGGTCACGCTCTAACTTAATTTCAAGAATCTTCGCATACGATATGTCGGCAATGGAAATGCCTTGTATGATATCATTGCTCAAAACCTCCAGGTAATGCTCCGCAAGCAACCTTTGATGTTTCACCTCCTCCGCGTCAATGTCGTCTTGGTATCGCCTGATCCGTGCTGAGATCTTCTTGATGGTGCCCTCTTTTGTATCTTTCCTATCTTCGAGGATGCAGAATGCACGTCGTCGCGTTCGGAGCTCGTCTTCAGCATGTTTCTCTTCTTCGATTGCTTGGTCGCTCAGATGCCGCAAGCTTTGGCTGTGCTGCTCCAAGGCAGCTTGTGTATCGCGTGAGAAAGACTGGGCGAGGTTTTGAAACTGTTGGAGTTCGTTCTGTTTTGTGTCTGCTTGCAAGACGGCATCTCTCCATTTCTGTATGGCAGCTTCGTGAGCCTCCGATGCCTCTGACAGTGAGGCGTTTATCGTTTTCAAGGCTTCTCTTTCGGTTTCTAGCTCGTCTTCATATTCTTTGAGATTGTCGCGAGCTACTTCAAGACGACGAGCTGAAGCTGCGATTGCTTCCTGGATTATGGTTAGTTGTTCTTAAAGGAATGGAAGCAGATAACTCACTTCAAGTGTTTGTTTATTAGTTCCGCCAAGGTTCGTGTTCGTGTTTATGTTTGCGTTTGTGTTCTCACCATCATCGCCGTTGGGGTTGCTGTCATCCACATCCATCTCCATATCATGGTCCAACTCGAGCTCAGGTTCAGGTTCAGGCTCAGGCTCGAAGTCAGGCTCAGGCTCAGGGCCGGGCTCAGATTGGGCCTTAACCTCGGCGACATCTTCAGCTGTCGGCGATTTGGTTTCGGCCCAGCGCTTCTTCTGGCGCGACTGCGGGTCTGAGCGTGGAGGTCGCGGAAGTATCACCTCGTCGTTTGAGTGTTGCCTCTTCCTAGCTCGAGAAGACGGTCTTCCGCTATCAATCCCATTATTGGTTGATCTCCTCCTGTTCGCTCTCTTGTCATGAGTATATATAACCCAGTCCAGGGCATTAGATGCATGCGTTGATGTCAAAACCCAGTCTCCCTTCTGACCCATTAGCCATTCAGTCAGCTCCAATAGAGTGACATTATGTTCGTCATCACACGCAAATTCAACAGCCGTAACAAGCGGTGCCAACATGTGTTTATCTAACGCCTCTGGTATCCGGCCAGGAAGAAACTCCCAAGGCCACTGGCCACATGCCTTGTGAATCTGACGCAGTTGTTTACAGACTGCCCGAGAACTGCGATTATAAGGCTCAGGAATAGCCGTTTTTTCAGATGTAGAGGGGCCATGCGATGCCCTTGGGCTGGCCATGTTGAAACCTGACCGCCGACGAGGGTGACATGCGTGGCGTGAGCGGGGTGGAAAAATGTCTTGTCTTCCCTTATCTTATCTTATCTTATCTGGTGACCCGGCAAATCTTAGTTCCGGCACAAACTTCCAATTAAATCTTCAAGACAAATTAAGAACAGAACTACTGGCTATCACCACCACTTAGCGGGGCTCCTGAGTTTCCCAGCATGTATTATTAAAGGCCGCCTTTTATGACTTGTATCCTACTACTCAGAATCTAGGCTAATTAAATTATACTTAGTTATTGCAGTTAAAGTCAGATAGGATAATAATTATGAAGGGTTCAGCCCAGCACATCATGTACGCTCTTGGAAGACGTTTCGGACCAAAGCCGATTAAAACAAGCTTCCCTAGTTTGTTGCTTCACCAATAACAACAACTGTTAACGAGGTAAGAGGCGCGATGCAAGCATCAGCTGTCAGATCTATCAACCCAAAAATAAAATTATTAAATATATTTTTCAGGCACCAAGACGAGGTATCCATAATGAAACTGGATCTGTCTTTCGTATTGTCAAGAAATTCATCTCGTGTGACGAAAAGCATGGTTTGCCGGGAAGCGCGTATTGGGAATGATACAATGTTGTATTTAAAGCACGAATTGGCTGGTAATGCCGAAGGACTCCGCGCCGAATGCTGTAGCTACAGGGCTACTAGTGTTAAAATGGAAGGTAAAAAGGTGGACTCCGGCCTTGGCAGTGATTGCAACGGTGATGCACACCAGGGTTAGAGCGGACATATAGACGATGATGGCAGCTAGGAGTGATAGCCTGTCTCCGTTGGAGTAGTGAAGACGCCGATCAATGGTCAATTCTTGATATAAGAAGGATGGACTGCCGCCATCGGTTCTATCGTGCTATGTAATCCTCCTGAAATTGTCGACATGTCGTATAAAACGTTGTTCCTACTTGGTCTTGCCACCATCACCCTTGCTCTTCCTTCAGACAGGGTTAACAAGGAGGGTCTCGTGGCCGGCAAATTCATTGTCGCGCTTAAGCCAACTGCCAACGTCGATCTTGATTTGCACGCTCGATGGGTGTCGGGTGTGCACGGACAAGCCCTCGCCCGCCGCGGCGTCGAGTCTGGTGGGATTGACAAGACGTTTAGTTTCCCTGGTTTCCAAGGCTACTCGGGAGTGTTTGATGACAACACCATCGAGATCATCAAGGCCAATTCCAGTGTAAGCAAGTGAAATATCTTGGATGAATGCGTGAAATTAACTCGTAAACAGGTCTTGCATGTAGAACGTGAACAGAGCTTTACTATTGCCTCGCCAGTCACACAGCAAAGTCCTCCCTGGGGTCTCTCGGCAATTTCCAATGCCAATCCTCCATCTTCGAAGGCCTCCTACACCTATGACTCGACAGCCGGTGCAGGAACATTCGTCTATGTTCTAGACAGCGGCATCTACCTCGAGCATGAGGAATTTCAAGGCCGCGCTGTTTTCGGTGCAGATACCTCAGGTGTTTCCAGCAAAAAGCAGCACGGCACGCTTGTCGCCGCCATCGTCAACGGTGCCACATACGGAGTTGCCAAAAAGGCCACCGTTGTGGATGTGCAAGTTCTGGGCGATGATGGCGGTTCGTCCAGCAGTGTTCTGGCTGGTCTTAGCTGGACGGTCAACGACGTTGTGTCCAAGAACCGCGCTGGCAAGGCCGTCATCAACATGAGCTTATCAGGAGCCAACTCGGTCATCTTCAATGAGGCGGTACAGAAAGCTATTGACGCCGGAATTCCCGTCGTCGCAGCCGCGGGGAATTCCAACGAAGACGCTTCAAAAAGCAGCCCCGGGAACCAACCTAACGTTATCACCGTCGCAGCCAGCAACAAAGACTATCAGCGATGGGCTTGGTCCAACTGGGGGCCAGCTTGTGATATCTTTGCTCCAGGTGAACAAATCACATCAGCTTGGCCCACGTCTGCTTCGGCAACCTACATTGCAAGCGGCACGTCAGAGGCTTCTCCTCATGTTGCAGGCGTTATTGCCTATCTTTTCGCACTCGAAGGCTCGCGCACACCGGCTCAGATTTGGTCTCGACTTCAGGCGCTGGCGATCAAGGATAAAATCACAGACGTTAAGGGGGTTCCCAACCTATTGGTATACAATGGAATTGGCAAATAATGCACCTTGTCCGTTTTATAACGGACTGACTTTTAAAATCTAACTACCGATCATAAACATCCAGATTAACCGAATTGAGAAGCGCAATTGACTTCGTCCTCCAAATATCCTTTTCGACCGTGCTACTAAGGTTTCCTTGGTATACAAAATTCTGCGGAAAGCCATGGCCCGTCGTCTTGTAAATTGGCCAAGCAGGAATTGGCTTGCCTAGACTTATCATGGCATCTTTTCGACCCTTCCAACCGTTCGGATCTCCAGTTGCCACAAACTTTGCAAAATCGCCAGACATGAGCCTTGCAAGATCTCTGTATGACTCCGGTAAACCGAGAAAAGGCGGTGTGCGTATTGGTGCGTAGCCTGTGCCGTTGAGGTTTATCATGGAGAATGCCACATCGACGAAGTGGGTTGCTCCCTGGACATAGGTAGCCCATGCTGGAATCGCGTCAAATCGATATGAGTAAACAGGCAGCCCCTTGCCTGCCCAAACCTCGGCAGTCAGTCTTCTCGGTGCCACCATATTGACATCCCCGTAGTAAGTCGCCGCTCTTCGGAACTGTTTACCATAATTTGGAGGGGGTACCCGGTCAGACGCGAGATTGTGAAGGACCTGGTCCTGGCTTCGTTCGGGATATGCTTTAGCAATTGTGCGAGCAAAAGAGATGTTGATAGGTGGAGAAGAGTTCTCTATGGCTGCGATGAACTGCGCAGTTTTGTTGATTCCCAACTTTGAGAAGCTTGTGCCTTCGTCGGTGGTCGCCCCGACAATGATTGGAACCTTAACGAAAGCGCCGTCTTTCAACTGCTGGGAAGAGTGTCGGGCCACGAAGTCTCCATCTATCTTTGGATTCCACCCGGAAAGGGCGGTACTATTGAGTGCTTTATTGAGATCAACGAATGGAAGAGACCGCAGACATTCGAGCGAGCTACAGCTGGTGTTCTTGAGAAGTAACTTGTACAAATCCTCCGATAGGTCAGATTGAGATGCAAGGGAGATGGGTGCGCCGCTCTGCAGGATAGCTGAGCGGAACAGCTTGTCATCACGACCGTTATATGCCAGAATCTGAGCACCAACAGACGCGGCACCAGCACTTTGGCCCCAGATGGTCACCTTAGACGGGTCACTTCCAAAGGCTGCATTGTTCTAATGGATCCAATGCAAAGATACCCTCTGGTCGCGAAAGCCCATGTTTGAGTCGCCAGTCTCGAAAGCTTCGGCTGAGTTGAGAAAGCCAAATGCGCCAAGCCGATAGTTCATGCTGACTGCGATGATGGGATGGCCGAGTTTGACGGATTGTTCGACAATAAAGGTGAGGTTGTAGCGGAGGTCTACGCCACTGCCTTGGAAGTAACCTCCGCCGTGAATCCATACGGCCACCGGCAGTTTCTTGTTGGAGTACCCTGAGGGTCGTATAACGTTAAGATACAAACAATCCTGTTTGGTATTAGTCCGAGTATTATCATAGTTTTTGTTATACGTACTTCACTCGTATTGTAACCCAGCTGTGATGGCTAAGACAGTCAGTGAAATCGCTCATAATTCATGATAGAATTAACTCACTCCATAGCCCACACAAGCAGGAGAGTACTTGTTCGCATCACGGGTTCCTTTCCAAGACGTGTCGTATGATCGAGGGTTTCGGAATCGCAGGTCGCCGACGGGAGGCTCAGCAAAAGGAATGCCTAAGAAAAAGTCTTGATTATACTCGTTTGAGTGAATTCCTTGATAGGTGCCATTTTTGACAGTAGCAAAAGGCGTTGCGTCGTGTGACTTGTGACCTGGGACTCCTAGTGACCCGGGAATCCACTGAAACAGTGCAATACTGGCCAAGAGAAAAGGCTTCATGTTGAACACGGCTAAGATGAACTTGACTTTTGGTGTTAGTTCACGACTGGCCTACGATGTCTTTTTTAACAGTACCTCGGCCATGTCGATCATATTCAACTACTTGGGCATTAGATATTTTCCCACCAATTGATACGGTCCTTGTTAATTAACTCGATCCCGGAGTGATTGACTTCAAAGTTATGCGGGGTTTAGTGTTTTGGCCCACTTTGCTCGGGTCATTAGGAGCCGGAATCTCCAATCCATGAAATTTGTTTCCCACGCCTGTTGAGGACAAATGGTATGTAAACGTTATGTAAATATTGAACAGAAAATAGTCTCAATGAAAACTTGCGACTGCTACTCACAGCTACTCTTCTGTTGAACTATTTAGAAGTTGTAAGTTATCGAAGGCTATGCGAGGGGGAACTGTCCTCGCGATACATCACCCCAGGTTTCCCCATACACCAACCTCCACCAAAGCCGATCCCTGCCCCATACGAGAGCCACTGCAACCTAAGGATGAATAGAATGATAAACATTTATCCAGGTCTCAGTAACTCGTTACTGACAAATGCATCAACATTTCAATTTCCTCCTAAGATTTCTGCCAAGATTTACATCTAGCCCGAAGCCTTAGTGCGGTATAGCTCATACTCGTAGCTTGAAAATAAGAATGGGGCTACCCCCTTGAGATCGTTCTCAAATAGAGGCATGCTGGCATAGTACTACAACAGGTTAGTTAATGCCAAACTAGTGGTAACAAGAATCATACCTCAAAAGTGCCGTTGGAGCTCAAGCTACCTGTCTGGACAGTCCACTCCCAGGCTAAAGAGCCATCATGTGGGCGAGGCTGGGCAAAGGTACTAGTCATTAAATTATAGCCATCCAAGGCCGCTTTGAGATATTTGTCACCCTTGACATAACCCATGCGAACAGCTTTGAAAAGACCGGTGACAAACATGGCTGTACCTGAGCTTTCAATGTAGTTGCCAGACTTGCCTTCCAGACCAGGGTCCATAACAAGCCACCAGCCCTTAGTAGCCTTGTCTTGAGATGCCACGAGCGCATCAGCCAGGGTTCCGAGATACTTCAACAGGCGCTTGCGACCCTTATGTCTCTCAGGGAAGTAATCCAGAGTGTCCACAAGCGCCATGATGTACCAGCCTACACCGCGACTCCAGACATGGGGTGCAGCTCCAGTTTCAGCATCGGCCCAGACCTGGGTCTTGCTGTAATCGAATCCATGGACAGGCAGCCCATTGGTATGGTTGCTTGACCGCGTTCCTGCATCGATGAGGTCGAACTGCAGAGCGATATCGTCCCACGCAGTGCTGTTTCTGGGTTCAAACTCGTGGGTCCAGCGCGCGTAGAAGACATCCAGCATATAAAAGCCATCGAGCCACATCTGGTCGATATACGCCGGAAATCGGTGGTAGAATCCTCCATCAGGCGTGCGGCCTGTGCGATCAATCTGTTTCCGCATGTGCGTCGCCGCCTTCTTGTAAATTTCGTCTCCCGTTGAATTATACATATCCAAGAATGTATGGCCGATCCGAATGTCATCGATAGAGTTGCTGTTGTTATACATGAGAACAGTACCATCATGCTCGGGGTACAAAAGGATATCCGCGCCACGCTTGACATAGTCAAAATACTTCTCATCACCGGTTCGCTCATAGGCTCGAAGGACTCCTGAGTAGTATGCAGAGACGGTGTAAGCAAGGGTAGGTTCAACTCCATGCTGGATTTGAGAGTCTGCCATCCATGTGAGATACCGTGGACGGCCGTGGAATTGGGTGTGCTTGAGCTTCTCGCCGGGCTGGAAGGTGAACCATCCCTGAGGAAGGGCTGTGCCAGCGGCGAATACACTATTGGCTATAGAGCCAACCACGAGGAGAGAGGCCCGCATAGTAGCTGATAGGGCATGAAAAGAAATGGAAGTTGAGCCTTGTATAACACATCAACGTCCAAGAAGACGGCACGTGGCTTAAATACTTGTTGTTATGATGAATACGTCAGTTACATATGTACCTTAGCCAGACGAAAACTCCAAGAACCTGGCTTTTCCGAATTATAACATGCCCGTAGAGTCATATCATCTAATTTACCTCCAGTTAAACTTCGAGGATAGCACAACATTGTTGCCGCGCTGAGATCTTCATGTTGATTTAGATAAAGCGGGGAAGGATTAAGCTTAATTGAAAATGATCAGATCTGCAAAACAATGCGATCTTTATGGTGGATAAATATTTTCCAGTGTTAAGCATGGTTATTTTGCTAGCAGTCGGATCGGAAAAGCAAAAGCGGAAAAGCTACAGGACTGGACTTATGCCTCGGCAGACTTTTGAGCGTTGATTCGCTATAAGGCGAGGGAGTTTAAGTAATCCTTGCATTTGCCGGCCATTTTTTTTTTAGCAACCTCATGTTGGCATTGTTCGTAAGTTGCAAAGGGCACGGACTAAGTGCCTAACTGGTCATGTTTGAACCTCAACCTGCTTAGTGGCTAGGCCACTCATCACTGAGCAACATGTCTACAGTTTGTAGCTGACAACTAAAAGCGGCCAGCTGTTCAGCTTGGACATTGCTCTTTCTCACAAGATTAACGCGTGCAGCGATGAATTGCATTTTAACAAAAGTACAACATACATTGTGTCACTGTCTTTCGGTGCTTGCTGCTTGGGTCTCTCTATGTTCCTGTATGTGTTGTTGGCATCTAGAGACTGAATTACTATGAATTGTGCACGACTCATAAATTATGAGGCTCCTAGTTGACCCTACATTTTGATTGATGCCTCGTTCCATGCTGGTGAGCCACGCACTCAGAACCTCATAATGACGGTGGAATTCTTAGCCAGGGGTTCAGAAAGCATAAGTCAGTGATAGCTATAGGTTCAAGGCCCGTGCAGTCACAGAACCTTAAGCTTTCACTACCATTGGCTAGAAATATATAGCTGTTCACTCCCGTAATTCATGAGAGAAAAGTAAAGGGACAACTTTGACATATACCGAGCCCGCATATAGCCTTACAACCTTATTCATCTTTCGGTTTCGGTTCATGGCTGTGGGCCAACTCTTTGTGCACTAACTAGATAGATACATAGACAGGGTGTGCTTGAGACAGCCGATCGGCGAAAGCCGACATAGCGCATCCCGGGGATGGATACGGATTAACTGGAGCACCACGTATGTTAACAATATACCAAACTGGGGTGGTTTAAACCAGAAGTGTTATTCCTTTCTGGTATTGTAGCATAGTTTTACTGATGCTGGATGAACTTTATGAACTTTATTTTTAATTACACACTGCTAGACGTTAACCTTGTATTTAGTATACTTTATTCTGGCAGATTCTTTGGTGATTCTAGATCTCTTGCCTTCAAGACGAAGCTAGCCACACCGTTGTAACCCGAACGTCGTGTCACTGCCGAGCAGCAAGCACTTTTGTACCTACATTGGATTAGTCTTCCCTGCTAGTTTCTGTTTCTAAGTCAGTTTTCTCCACTCCACCGTTCCGCTGACACAGCGTTTGGCTAAAATGAAACTTTAAACTAGGATAAGATTACGCAAGCGGGATCTGTCAACCTATTCCCTGTAGACGCCGGCACGTGGCCTGACCTAACGTACCTCCGGGGTTTTGATAATGTCCGGAGTCCAGAACCTGAGGACTGGCGCGAGCGTTGTTTGACGGGATTTGGAATTGAATTATGGGTCTTGGGTGTTTTGATGGTTAGTTCCAGTGTCGAGTTGAACGGTGAATAACGATACGAGAAGCCAAGCAGCAGATCCCAATCTATACGTTTACTTAAATGAGCCTCGCAATCGGGAGGCTTAGTTGCCTTACCGATTCCAATTGACACCGGTTCAACAAACGTAATCAGGCGGCTGCCAAGCTGGTTTGTAAATCTCATATCCCGCGTTGTCAATGCTCGAGTTTTGCCGTAAAACTGACTGGGTACTGACTCGCTGACAACCGCGCTCTAGCCAGTTTAGGCCTGCACCAGGAAGTAAAACACTGGTGTTCTTATTAACTTTTGAGGAACTTTTTAAATTATGCAACTATCGCAGATCAGTCAAGTCTCGTGTTCTATCAAGGTAGCCCCATTAATCAGTCTATATGCTCATCAGGGTTAATTTTAGTATGCAAACCTTCTTTGAAGTTCCCTGTCTGACTCTACTATACGAGGATGTTATCGAGCATATGCTCACAGAGGTATGGAGACCTGACTCCGTATAGACCTTGCAAAACGATGAGGCCTTGGCGCGCGGTGAGAGGGTTCTCGGTATCGAAAATGACTATAAAAGAGCCTGTCTTGTCTTTACCGTTGAAATCTTGATCCTGGGCACACTCATCTTCATACATTATATCACCTCACTTTCACATCAAACATTAACGCCAACTTGAACTCATCATAGTTTTCACTTCTACTCAAAATGCATCCTCAGACAATCTTCAACGCCCTCGTTGCTCTTGCTGCCACCGGAATGGCTGCTCCTTCCGAGGCCCTCAACAATCTCCACGCCCGCGCCGTAGTTAACCATGATTCCCTTAACCCTGTTAAAAAGACAATCGAAGGAGGTGCAATCGGTGCCGCCATCGACAGGTGGCAGCCTCTTCTCCACATTGCCGACGGTTGTCAGCCATACACTGCCGTTGACACGAACGGCAACGTTAGGTATGTGATCGAAGCATTGCTCAGATAAGATTTGTCTTATGGCTAACCTTGTTAATAGTGGTGGGCTCCAGGACAGCGGTAGTAAGACTGGCGGCTGTAAGGATACCAGTAAGGGTCAGACATATGCTCGTGCCGCCATGCATAACGGCAAGCTTGCCATTATGTACGCTTGGTACTGGCCCAAGGACCAGCCTGCTGATGGCAACCTTGTCAGCGGTCATCGCCACGACTGGGAAAACGTTGTTGTCTTCATAGATAACTATCAGTCTCCTGGGGCTACCCTCTACGCTGCTGCGGCATCTGGCCACGGTGACTACAAGAAGACCAAAAACCCTCAGCGAAGTGGCAATAATGTCATGGCTGAGTACTTCACCAGCCTTGGCAAGAACCATGAACTGCAGTTCAAGACTAGTCCCGGACGTACTTATTGGATCTACGACTGGGCTGCTATGACTCCCGCTGCCCAGAAGGGTTTGATCACTGGCCCATCTGGTGATCCTAATAAGCCTTGGGGCAGTGCCAATGTCCCTTTCATCGACGCAAACTTCGGCAACAACCTCAACAAGGCCTGGTCCTGAATTGATCAAAATTAAATGAGCTTTTCTTGTTTTTCTCTTCTTCTTGTTAGGCTGGTTGTACGCAACATCTTCCATGTCAATTAGGTTTCCTTCTGTTTTAACCTTTCAAATGGGTAATCCATTATTTCAACATTTAGTTTAGTGCTAGTAATAAAACTTCGACTCGGACATCTATTGTGTACAGTAATGTATTGTCAGAATAGTGACACCATGCTCGGCTTGTACTGATCTCGATGTCGTGCTAAGATACATCGACTGTGTGTGCAGAGCCCCAGAACTCGAGACAAATGCCAGTTAGTTTACTCAAATCCAACCCATTATTCTCCCTTTCCTTCACTGTTAACATCCATGTAGCAAATGGGCCAATCGGCGCAACAGATAACTGTCGCTCTGTTCTTGCACTATCACGACCAGCACCTTCGCCGCCACTATCCAGGTTCTGCACAGTAATTGGATTTGTCTTCTGTGCAGCTGCCCATGAAGTCACATTCGTAGGGTCATACACAAATTTCAGGTGCGTGGCGCTATGCATGAAATTAAGCTTTGTTTCTCCATTATCCTTCACAATCGAATCGTCGCCGAGATGAGAGATTTCCAGAGACAGCCTACATTGTTGGGTGTCTTGATCAGGCTTGACAGTTGCGCCCAAAAGCCACACAAGGACTTGGTCAAGTCGAACATTGGCATATCCTGTGAATGGGTTGTAGTCAGAACTGTCAGATGCATCAGTTGACTGAGGTGTTGGTGCAGGCAGAGCGAACATAACTTGATATTCCTGCTCGTCTGTGCTGCTTGAGAGGTCTTTGACCTTGTAATCCCGGAGCTCAGAGACCTGGTCTTGACTGAGGAACCATGGTATACCACCGGCTGACTGGCCCGGAGGGCTACTTGGGTTAGGGAAGATGAGACCTGGGTTCTCAGAATAAGAAGATAGCCAAGAGGTGAAGCTGTTGCTCAGTCCTTCGACGTAAGATTTAATCTGCTCGACAGTATTGCCGCTATCAAAGCCACCGCTTGGTAAAGGCGGGTCAACTTGAGCATTTGAGTCAAGCTTCCAAAATTGCATACTGCCCGCAGCCTCATATATAAGCTCATACGCTGTCGCACACATGTCATTGAACGTTTTGAACTGGAATAGAAGAAGTGATCCGCGATGAGCATCTGACATAATCTTCTGGCTGGAAAGAACGCCAATCTTGTGGGTGAAGTACTTCAGACTACGCAGTGCCTTGACGAGCATTATCGCTGTCGTATTATACTTAAGCACGGCAGCGTTGCGACGTTTAGCAAGAGACGCGAACTGACGAAGAGTGCTATGAATGTCCTTCACCTTATTAGGGTCAAGGGCACTCGAGAATTTGTCAATCAAGTCGTTGAGTGTCTTCTCTGTAATAAGAAGCTTCGCCGCTCCAGGATCGCTGACTGAGTATGTTCCGTCGGCTGTCAAGTTTACAGCTTCATTCAACTTTCCAAGGTCATCACCCGCAGAGGCGAACTGCTTCACGACGTATTGCTTGTTCACGTCAGTACCATCGTCAGCTTCGACAGCGGTGAATGAGTTGTAAAGCCCCGCGAATATCCCCATGCCTGCCACCAACTCATCTGGAGTCTGTAGAAGTTGGGTGATACCGTTGATGATATCTGTGGGATTGAAGTTCCAAGAGCTGTTGATCTCGTCTACAAGTGTATCCACTTGATCCTGAATACTAAGCCTCATAGCTTCGAGCGGGGGCGTGTACTGCTGGATTTGAGATTCCGCTGCTTTAAGTGGTCCAGTAGAACTAGCAGCCATTTGAATCTGTTTCTGCAGAGTATCGATTTGGGCTTGAGCGCTCACGATTGCTAGCTTCTTGTTGAACTCGGTGTCTTGCTGTGTGCCCTCCTGAGCAGCAATACTGGTAGCCAGCGTAGCCATTTGCGGAAGTGATGACATGATCGCTGAGGAGTACTGCGTATATGGTAGCCGTGGTACCCAACGTGCCCCGGCATTCTTGTCGCCCCCGTGACCAAACATGTCTCTTCCATGAGAGATGTTGCTCAGGTAGAGGCCTGCCTGTGAACGAATGTGGGCCAGATCAGTAACAGGATCCAAACAGAGCCGGTCTGCCTGCATCTGTGCGTAGGCTTTGGTCAAAGGTTGGAGATCCCGGCTGCCGATGTTGCTCTGCAGTAGTGGAACAAAAGAGAGGCGATTGAAGATCCTTTCGTACAGCTTTTGAGCCTGGTCAAAGCGGCCAGGGCTTTCGTTTGCTGTATCGCAGCTTGCGGCAAGGTATATGCGATCGGCCATGCCGAGCAGCATCTGGCACTGATCTGGATGGACATAGGCTACGGGACTTGAGAGATCTGGCAAGTTCGGGCTTATGGCTTGAATGAAGGGGTCTGCATTTCGACCAAACTCATCATTGCCATTCGTATCCAGTCCTTTGCCCCCGGAGCTTATGTAATAGCTATTGAATGTATCAACGAGAGTGTTGATAATATCTTTTAAGAAGCTCTCCTGAGCAGTGATGGCAACTGCGAACGGCGATGCAGAATCTTTCTGTTCTTTGGCGTCATCCGGACTTATTTGACTGAGGGTGGTCTGGAAGGCCAGCAGAGTGTTGTTGAGGTCATCCCATGAAAGATTTTGCACTTTGCTTCTGGAAACAGCTTTGGCCGCGTTGTCCAAGGCGCTCAACGAGCTGGAGTAGGATGTCAAGTCAAATCTGGATTCATCCGTCTGGGTAAGAGTGCCCTTAGATGCTTTGATAACCGATCCTAAGAGAGACTTTGTGTCTTTCGGCATTTCCTTGTGAAATAGGCTCTCTATATAGCCCAAACGGGATAAGAGATTATCTAACAATTTGCAATTGTTCTCGAATGTTGTCGCCTCCGTTTCAATTGTGCTGGCCTTGCCCTTGAGCTCCAAGTTCTTGGGTACTATTTTCGCCAGTTGCTGTGCTCGAGCACGGAATGGGATCGATGTGTCCGTGTATATCTTGTTCAACTTTCCCAGCATTGCGCTTTGAGTCGAAACATAACAGAACTGGACCTGTCCCCCATTCCCGCCTTTCACTCCTTTGGAACCACTACCAGGGCCGTAGTTGGCTCCAAAGCCATCACCACCGCTGGCGTCTAGCCAGAGGCCAGTCCCTTCGGAGTCTGTGGGCATGAGTTTGGCTGCATCGTATTCTTCGATAAAAATACTAATATTGCCACCATTTTGGCCGTTGTTATCAGCTGTCAAAGGCGCATTGGGCGCTGTGACTGGATCACCATTGCGTCCAACAGTCCTGATAGAGGCTGTGGAAAAATCACCAAAGTTAAGCGAACGGCAGAAGATGCCGACATTACAACCACTTGCCCAGGTTGCTTTGGGAGTCAGCTCAACGGTGTCAGCGTAGATAAGAATCGTTGGTGGTGTTGCTGAGTTATCTGTGCCGACTAGCAATGAATCCCCAATCTTGAATGTTCCGGCTGAAAGGATCAGAAACGTGTTGTCAACCTGGCATCGGATTGAGCCATCATTGGGTTGAAAGTTGGTGGCGAGAGAATCAATCATTGTAGTAAAACTTCAAAAAGATTTTGCGGTACGTATTCCAAGTAGATAACAGTGAGGAGTTCAAATTTGGCCGACAAGGAATTAAACACTTGCTGCCTTTTTGATCAACCCTAAGCCTCCACACTACGGTAGACTTCTCTAACATTGTTGAGTTGTCACATGCAGCAAGTTGAGACATAAACTGGTGGCGGCAAATTGGGTTGAACCTTTCGTTCCTAGCGGCGTTGATGCAGCGGTGATCCCGCCTTGGTCCGGAACTATTTGGCTTGTCTACTTGCTTGCTCATAAAGGGCTGAAGTGATTTAACCTGGAGGATCGTGGGTGCACATGATTGGTGAGATGACACATGTGAGATTTGTACAAGCCTTGTGATTTGTTCGCGGTTGATAAGCTTCCTTGCTCCGCCCTTATAGTTTGTGAATGTCTTCCTTTCCCAAGCTTAGCCTGGCGATCAGATAATCGGATCAGCTGTGGTGATAAGCAGAAATGAAAATCAATTCGGCGAGCTTAACCGCCATTTCGTACTGCAGCCAATGAATAACTATGGAGACGTCCGCCCGGCCAAGCCACTGAAGCCGAGATCAATTGATCAGCATCGTTCTGGGCCTTGAATGGTCGGCCAGGAACGCTGCTGGCTCCAGACGATCTCGACCCAGCCTGCGTCAGGGCTTATACTATTGCCTTCTGGACTGCGTACCATCTCCCTTTTCAGACTTGTGCAGAGAAATATTTACAATGCTTGGTTAGGATCTGTTGAGTGGCTGCAATAAGTGTCTTCACAAGATCTCACATTTTACTTTGAGGGGCTAAAGAGAATTGAGGCCCTGCCTTGATTAGCGTCCCCCTACATCACGGAGTTTACCGTTTACCGGGGAGTCGAGGACAGAACCCAGGTCCATAAGAAGGGATTAATTGCAGAAATATTTCTTTGGCACCTCATTACCCTTATTGAATGTCCATTTTACACCGCAATTCTAAGATGGCAGCATCTTCTGCTTCTAATAACGATCTACTGGCCAAGTTCCAGGCCGCTTATTGGGCTGCTCCTCAGAGTCCTTTTTCATTGGCATACTCTAAGGCTCTTTTATCCACAGATGCTTCTACTCGAGATACCCAAATCGACACAATTATGAAAGAATTTGGCTACGATTCTCTGGCCGTGTCTCAGATTAATCGCATTACCAACACTGATAACCTGTCTCCACTACCCGCGGCTTCAGTGGTACCAAACAGCACTCCAGCCAAGTCATCCAGCCCAATTCCAACTAGCCCACCTATCACTATGCCAGATACTACTGGTGCAAGTACTTATATCTTCCTCGCCTTTACCGGCTCATACAGGGTCACATCAGATGGCTTCCCAGGTTCTACCAACGAAGTAATCGTTAGTACTGCCGGGACTCTAGACCTAGGCTCATCTCAGCTACCACTGAAGCCTAAGGTCCTGATAGACGACCAGAACAAAAACTGGATTCAGTGGGATGTGACAACGGACTATGAATGGTACATAGTTACATTCTCTTCAACGGTTGACACTAAATTTGGCTCGACTATTCGTGAGATGGATGGCTTTCACTGCGTTATCGACTCGGGAGGAAAGCAGACCAATACTCCAGTCTCAGCCCAATGCTCAACACTGAAGCCAAAGATTGGTAATTCAACTTCTGAATTCATGGCCTTTCTCTCTCAGCCCTATACATGGGCTGGACTGTCGTTCGCAGGCGCAGTGATGTTATACCTCAACCGCTACAAGCACAAAACGGAGAGCCACGAAGCTTCAGAGAAGGAGAAAGCTGTCTACCAGGAGCGTCTAGCAGTGATCAATGATATTGCGCGCAAGGGTGCTGATATCGCTGCAAAGGAAAGTATCTCGGAAGCTACTCCGGCTGAGCGGATGAAGTTGCATGACAGAATGAGGCAGAGTATCAAGAATATTGTCCAGGAGTTCTATAAAAATCCCGCAAATAGAACAGCTGATGTCAACACCGCCGCGACAGCTCTATCAGAACAATGCAAGAAGGCAGCTGCAGATGCTCTAAGAGGATGGTCCAACGAAGTCGTTGTTGCTGGTAACCGCTCTGACCTAAGCAAGTACGTAACTTCTTACATGGACGAGCATGACCTGATGAACCCAGAAGATCGTGAGAAGATATCTGCGATCTTTTTGGACGCCATAGACCATAGAGCCATGAAAGCATACAAAGGCGCTACCACGGCGAGCGGGTCACCTGAAGCTGCCTTTGACGCCGTGGCGGATAAGTATCTGAAGCTTTCACTCATAAACCATCAGCTCGAAGGTCTCGGATCAAAGCTTCAGACCAGTACTGGAAACATCGCAACTGCTGAGGCTGAATTGAACAGGGCAAGGCTGGACCTTCGGACAAAGCAGCAAAGAAGTCAAAATACGCGCACTACATGGCAAAATCTCGTTGATCAAGTCCGGGAAGCGACTGCAAGAGAGCAACTCACTACGGAGCTTGAACAGCAAGAGAGGCGAGCGAGGGCAGCTTACAACAACGCCAAAGCCAGTGAGGACGAGGCACAGAAGCACGTATTTACGCAGGAGAGGGCGCACAAGAAGGCGACGGACGATGAGACGAGATGGAAGGGTGAACAGGAAAAGGGTGAGGAGGAACGCAATAACTTGGAGGGGGAAACACAGAATACAGAGAACGGTGTTGTGAAGCATCTAGGTGGGGGAGAGGAGAGGGAGAGGGAGTAAACATTGCCTATAGCGACGACATTCTCGCCTGCCAAGATATAATTATTCAAATGCGATCTACTTGCTTCTCAACGACACATCAGCGAGCCCCATTTGAAATCGGTGAAAGTCGGGAAACAGCTTGGCCGTTTACAATGAGGCCACGGTTCTCTTAGTTTACTCCTCATTCGCGTTGTTGATAAAGGTACCAGCGAGTCGAAAATGTGGCTTGCACTAAACGTCATTGTAAGATAAACCCCTCAACGATAAACACAGAAGGATCTACATCGCGTCCTCTTAGTAACAGAAGCTTAGTAAACAGAATGCTGACAATGCAGCTACCAAGATTGACCAAGAGCTCAAGAAAAAGCAAAAGCGCCTTTTCAATAAATGATCCTTGGATTATGCTGTCTCACCTCAATTTTCAGACCTGTTTTTGAGCCCCGCCAATCGTGTTTTGTTCTAGTGAAGCTAACTTAAATTTTAGCGCCTGAAAAAGACCCGAGTGGCCCCTGTCGCTCTGGAGACCCGAGAACCTTATCGTGTTGGTTCTTTCTCCTTGCATACACGATGACGAGCATTTGTTGTTGGGCCAATCTCAACAGATGCAGCTGCTCGGATGCGGAAATAGGTAGGTTATAATAACAGCTTTGAAGTAAGTTGATGCCGGTTTATTCGCGACCTCTCATCTTCTCTTATTACTTTATTTCTTGTATTCTTTTGGCGGATATTCACAATGCGCAGTCTTATTATACTGGCTTCTTTATGCCATCTTACCTCCTCACTATCGATCCCCGTTTACCCGAAGAAGAGGGAGGTTTCAGCTGGGTTTGCTATTTATAGCTGCACCCAACCAAACACCATTGCTCTCACCTTCGATGACGGCCCATTCGTGTACACAGATTCTGTACTCGATCAGCTTGCTTCAGCTGGAATGACGGCCACGTTCTTCCTCAATGGCTACAACATAGGGAATATTGTGGACTACCAATCCACTGTCAACAGAATGATCGAAGAAGGACACCAGGTTGCATCGCATACGTATGTACAAAACATCGACCTCTTCAACTTGTAGTCACTGACATTATGCAGCTACGGCCATCCAGATCTCGCAGGCCTAGGTGATTTCGACGTTGAGCAGCAAATGTCGCTCCTGAGCAATGAGTTCATCAATATCATTGGCAAGTATCCTGTTTACATGCGTCCTCCCTATTTTAGCTTCAATGCCCGAACTCTTGGAGTTCTAGGTCAGTTGGGCTACAAGGTTATTATTGCTGATATCGACACCAACGATTGGCAGTACTCGTCGTTTGGCGGTGCCGAACCCTCTCTAGCTTCATACTACGCTGGGCTCAACGATGGTGGATCTATTGTTCTTATGCATGACGTTCATCAGAATACTGTTCAGAATATCCTTCCTCGAATTATTCAAGCAACTCTTCAAAGTGGAAAGAGAGGTAAGCTTTGCGTCTATTCTTCCAAGATGAGACTGACGAATTCTTATCTAGCTGTGACCGTGGGGGAATGTCTTGGAGATCCCGAGACAAACTGGTACCGAGGTGGAGCAACCCAAACACCAGAATGGAATGGCACCGACACGCAGGTCGTCCCCGTCATCCAGACGCCTGCACCTGAGAGAGCGGTTTTATGGGAATAATTGTATTTCAGGTCTTTGGGGGAAGTTATAATATGGTTATAATAAAAAGATGCGAGTCGCGACAATCACTTCAATTTAAATCTTATCTCCTTTCACTCATAGTCCCAGCTTCCTATTAGCCATCTCGCGCACCTCCTTCTGGCCCTGTGTCAAACCCTCTTCTTCCGTACCAAGTCTTTCAAGACCCATTGCCTGAAGGCCCTCTTTGGTAAGAATGTTCTCAACCTTGGCTCCGCAATCTTCATGGTCGTATTCCCTTTCCCAGGTACCATGGGATCGCGTGAAGTCGATCGGAACATCTCCTTTCTGAAAAGCTTCCCGAGTTGTCAGGAGGGATTCAATGTTGTAGGGTGTCAACGGATTACACGCGTTGTATGACACGCTTGAGTCGACAAGCCCTGGGTTCGTGGGATCCACGCCATGGACCAGGTCACAGTGCCAGAACACATAATCACCGGGTCGAACTGGAGGAATACCGACGATTGCTCGCTTGATGTCGAGATCCGGATGGCCCTCAACAGTTGGGAAGAACTGGGTTTGACCTGGAGTGGCACCCGGGAAGGTGGGCAGAGAATCGTTGTACTCTCCAGTATGGAACAGAGGCCGTAGCATAATATATGCCATAGACAGCTTCAGACTGGGCAGTACTCGCAGTGTTCCCCCACCAGTCTGTGTGTTCGAAAGGGACAGCCATCCTTGGAGGCTTCTCCATACTGAGCAAGCTGTTCCCGTACGATAAAGATCGCTCTGGGCTTTCACACGGTGATCCGCAGACCACGCATCCCAATCCTGCCAGTTTCCTTCAAAAATGGCTTCGTAGTTCTTTCGGTTCTCTTCATCTTCCCATCTTTCGATTGCGCCGCTATCCATGTGAAGATCCAAGGGAAATTGCCCGGGATCATTGCTGGGATAGCGGATGCGAATTCGATCAGGGTAGATTACCTGACTGTCGAGGTCAATAGGGATTGTTGGATCAGACACGTGCCATAATCTGGAGACGCATCTCATGGCTTCCAGGACTCTTGGATGGGTTCGCATTTCCATCTGTGCTTTGGTCCAGAACACGTTCCAAGCTGCTGGTCTGTGGTGGGGGTGACCGCCTACGCCTGGATGACGCTGGGTGTAGTCCTTCAGAGACGTCTCCCAACTAACCGCTTGCTCTTCACTGACGACGTTTCGAAGAATCAGACAGCCTCGTTCATGCACCAGTTTGGTGAAGTCATCAGGAAGATTGCCACCTGCAACCAAGTTAGACCAGGACTTCATGAATATATCAAAAGAAGATTTTCATTGTTCGAACACACACCGTTCTTTTGGACGTCGGCGAAGTCAATTTCTGGAACCAGAGCAGCTCCATGCTTGTGTATATGATCGACTTCCTTGCGCAGAATCTTGACCAGACGCTCATATGACTCTATCACCTTCTGTTTGTTCTCAGGCTTGACAAGTGACTTTTTCAGGGCTGCAAATCTGTGGTCCAGCAGGTCACATCTATTTGTCGTTGTCAGTTGAGTGACTCAAACTTAACGACATGCCAAAGCATCTGTAGACGTACTCCAGCACAAGCTGCTGAGATAGCTCAAGCTGCTCTGTTTCAGTATAAGACATTTTGCTCAAAGGATACAAATGCCAAGGTGAATGCTAATGCAAATATAGACGACTGATGGCTTATCGGCGATTGCTCAGGAACCGGAAGTAACTTATTGGAATCAATGTGATGCAGAAAGAAAGCGATGTGGTTAATTGGTACTCTGTATATAAAAGCAATTCGGTGAGGTCAGATACTAAACACTGATCGGCCATCATTCATTTCCACCTGGCCGTAAAGGCTACCATCGCTATTCTGTTCTCGGCCACCCTCGCTTTCAGCTACAGAGTGAGGGCGCATTTGCTCATGTGAATTAGCCGATCGCAGAATTGGTCATATCATGCTTTGTCCCTGTCACTAACCCAATCCCGCTAGCGCGACTCGACAGCTCAATTAACCGACCAAACAGCTGAAAATGCCGACCGGGTTGACGAACTTACCCGATACCACCTGAATCACTTCGACCATTGGTACAGAGAGGGAATTTGTTACTTTATACCGAGCTGCAGTGGGTTGAACAGAGCCAAATCATAATGATGCCTATTAATGCGTCTGTGATTCTACACAATTTGCATTCATCCAAGTTTTTACGCCTTACCATCTCTATTAGCTCGACTGCTCCGTTATTTTCTCGCCATGACACTTCGGACTTTTGATATCAACAAGCCTAAAACATGGCATTTAGCAGCGACGATTGACAATGAGTTACAAGAAGTCAGTAAATAGTATACATGATAGCTATTAACGTTTATAATCACTAACCAGAATTATGTAGATGATAGAAAATGGGACAAAGGGGAGGTTCACTGGTGATGCCGAGGACCTTACCCTAGCGCAAACGCGAGCCAAGTTTGACAGTCTCTTCCAGCAGGATGCTGATGTTCTTCGCTCGAAAATGCAAGATGAGGTGTCTGAGCAAGAGATTCACATTCCTGTCAGGGATGGATTCAAAGTCCGAGCGCTTGTTTATCGTCGCAAGACTGACCAGTCGAAGACGGATCGACCACTTGTAGTGCTTATTCATGGCGGAGGCTTCATTCTAGGCAACGCAGAGATGGAGATGCCTACCTGTATTGAAGCAGTCCGAAGATACGATTGCGTCGCGGTGAGCTTGGAGTATCGGCTTTCTCCAGAAGTCAAGTTTCCAGTTGCATATAACGATTGCTGGGACGCTCTCACATGGGTAAGTCAATTCTTCCAAGAAGACTTCTTTCACTAAACATAAGCGGCAACAGCTATCCAAGAACGCGACCACTCTTCAAGCTGACCCAACGCGTGGCTTTGTCTTTGGTGGGACTTCGGCTGGTTCACATCTCAGCATCCCCTTGGCTCACCAAGCTCGGGACGAAAAGCTCTCACCTCCACTCACTGGGCTATACCACTGCGTTCCGCCTGCTCTGATGCCACAAGCACTTACTGACAAGTATAAACCTCTCTACAACAGTAGAGAACAGCTTAAGGATGGTATGGCACTCACTGCAAAGTCTACAGAGGTTTATGACAAGGCTGTCGAGCCAGACTTCGCTTCGCCGCTTTGGAATCCGCTCCTTTGGCCAACTGGACATAGAGGCTTGCCCCCATCGTTCTTCCAAATCTGTGGGGCTGACCTGTTGAGGGACGAGGCATTGATTTACGAAAGGGAACTTCGACTCGAGGGCGGCGTTAAAACCAAGACGGTTGTGTACGAGGGGTTGCCGCATGTATTTTGGTATGATTACCCGACTCATAGTGCAAGCGCCAGGTTTGCCAAGGACGCGGTTGATGGTTTGGGATGGCTACTTGGTCGGGAGAAATAGTTTTCTGTGCCCCTGCCACGTATTATATTTATTAAGCGGTTTCTTAAGATGATGTATGCATTTTGTGAAGTTCACCAACTGGTTGTATCTCAGAAAGATGGGAAGCAGATGGACTCGGACACCGTTAAGACCTGTGGCTCAGAGCTTATAATCATCGCACAGAACTTAGTTAACTTCAAATATGCTGTCAAATACAAGAGACCTTGTTTTTTGTATGCTGTCGAAGACACCAATGGTCGAAGAGGTGCAGCTGCAAAGTCGGAGTCGCGGCGTTTCTATCGCTACTGATTCTTCACTGCAACATCATTTAAAGTAGTTGGAACGTAGGTGACGTCGGTCAACTTTAGTGAGAGCAGTTAAATGAATAACGTTGAAGCTAAAGCAGATGAATAAATTGGCTTGTTATGTGCATCGATGGAGCCAGCGACATTGCAGTGCAAGCTCTAGCTGAAAAAGCTACTCCGTGGCCGAGCGTGCAATAGAGACAGATCGATCCTTTCCATCTTGATCTTTAGTCATAATCCCATCTTCACGAACCTCAGAAACTCCCTGACCGTTGTAAACTACCCCTTCAAACAACTCATCAATCTCCTCGAGAGACAGTCCTTTTGTTTCAACCCAAAACACAGCAACAAAGATGGTCTCTAGAACATCCCAAGCTCCGATTATAAAGTAGAGGCGCCAGGAGATAGCCTCAAGCGCGATGGGGAACACAAGGGTGGTTCCAATGCTTTATCTACTGTTAGCATGATCCAAGATATGATGGACTTGACGGGGATCTCACGCGAATATCGCAATCGTTCCAGCCCATATAGCCATTCCGTTAGTACGGATGGAGTAGCTAAGAACTTCAGGAGGGTACAGTTGCGTAATAGGAGTGATGCCAACACTATATGCACCCATAAAGAGGAAGATACAAGCGACAGTCCCATAGATCCCAGCGAGGTCTTGGCTAGTGCTGAAAGCTATGAAATTATTAGCTTGAGAATATGTTCAAGGTCTGGCGCAGCTTACTCTTTGTCAGTGCACCAATAACAAACATCAAGATGGCCATTCCGACGCAGGCAGAGAGACAGAGCGTCTTTCGACCAGCTCTATCCATAAGAAACGTCCCTAACATGGCACAGGCAAGACACCAAGATTGCAATACGATATTCTGGACACAGTTAGCAACACATAGAAGTATCGGAATATCCCAACATACGATTTGTAGCTGCGTAGTTCTATTGGTAATACCAGCGTTTGTGAGCATGTCGCCAAGGAAAAAGGATGCAATATTATTTCCTGATGCAGTCAGTATACACAGACTATTCGCATAATCACATGTGACCTACCGCTTGCCATGACGATGACGGCTACTGAAACTGCAAGCATGAGTCGCCTCCGAGCAGAACGAGTCGTGAAAAGCTCAGTATATGATGCTGTCTTGCCTTCGGATCGCTCCCTTTCTCTGCTATCGATCATGCCTTGATATTGTTCACGAACTTCCTGGTTTGACTGATCTCCATTGGCAGAAATTGACGCTATGACTTGGAGAGATTCCTCCAACATATCTTGATGGGAAAGCCATCGGGGCGATTCGGGAGTCAGGAAGAGGCAGAAGATGCAGATCAAGGAGAACATGCTCTGTAAAAGAATAGGAAGACGCCAGGACCACTCTCCAGAGATTTCGGCAGTACGATAGGTAATGCCTGCGGAAATCAAGGCACCAACGTAGTAGACGGAGAAAGTAATGCTTAGACCGAGTCCGCGAATCTTGGGTGGAAGAGTCTCCGCGAGCCAACTGTATTGAAGAGAGGTTAGCTAAAGCAGCTGGTTACGCAGGACAGAGGGCATTCTTACGTTGAACCGGCAATGCTTGAAAGTCCAGAAGCCACACCCAGAATGATTCGGCCAGAAAGAAACATGGCAAAGTTTTGGGAGCCAGCAACCAATCCAATGCTGAAAAGCTTGGTCAAGAGAGCCACCAAAATGGAGTTCTTGCGACCAATCGCGTTGACGACGGGACCCATGGTCAGGGATGCAATGCCCCATCCAATGAAGTTTGCAGACACGTTCAAGGCACGGGTAGTAGTGTTGAGGTTTAGAAACTCGGTGTAGGAGGGTATGATGCTGATTCCGCTCATGAGCGCCAAGTCGTAACCGGAAGTCGTTTCGAAGACCGCCGCGCTTGCAACGAGGAGCATGACTGTAAGTCGACTCGATTTGGGCTGAAAAGGCCCAATGATACCGGTTGGTGACCACATGATGCTGGCGATTTGGAGTATTGTTATATTAAAGACAAAGTGCAGGTGAAAGTAGAGGTCTGGAGAGTCGGAATGGATGACATTGAAGGCTGTTCGATCGTGAAGATTAAGTATCAAATGAGGTCTTGGTAGTTCAGATAGATGAAAACGCCACAATCTTGAGACCAAGCAGCTTATCAATAGTTGTCTCCCTATTGGGATTGGCCATATCTCTCCCAGCCTGCATATTCCGTCCCGAGTGTTTGGTTACTGGGGAATCTGGAGTGCAGAATGCGGGGGTGAAGGCGAATGTGGAGAGGATGGTCTAGATTCTGCAAATGTCGTCGGGTAATTCAAGATGAGTTGACGCTTAATGCCGATCGGCAATTTCGTAAATTCGGCTATGGATTCTCTTATCAGCAGCCCTGGCAGAGCAGAAATCGCGGAAACGACTCGACGCGGAACACTTCGAAATAGCCCGCTGTTCTTTCATCCAGTGGCCGACCTGCTACAGCAACCCGTATAGCTTGATAAGCTTGCCGATAGTTCTCCCCATGGGATGCAAGCTCGCCAAACCGCTCCAGTACCCAAGATCTATGCAGTATATCGTCTGACTCGATCGCCACCACGAATAATGGCCAACCTAGCCTGGCTAGACCTGTCTCTCCCTGGTCTCGATAAACCTTGAAGGCTAGCGACATGATCTCTTTCATGGCCTCGCGTTGCTCTGGTGCCATTGGTTCTTGTCCGTGAGTAATGCGGAGAAAGCAGACAAAAATCGCGTGAAAGCAGGAAACGACCGATTGCATCTCCATCACGAACCGTCTATGGGGTCCATCATCGGGTAGTTCGAGGCGGTTAGCCACGCTTATCAACTCTCCATATCTAGATCTGACGTTGAGGATGGCACCTGCGACAGATTGTCTCCACGAACCGTGGGGGACATTATCTCGATACTCAGCTGCAGCTAGGGCACCAACCATAAACTTCAGCTGAGCGGACTCAGCATCGAAACATGATAGGTCACTACACTGCAGATCCTCCAACAGCTCTGTTTGGGGGTACGACCTTCCCCACAAGTCATAGTTGGCAAGAACAGATCGCTTTTGCAGTCGTCTGACCCGTTCCAAGCGATCCTGCGCTTCACTCTCGGACATGCCAAGTGAAGAGTCTCCCAGAAGGTTATTGAAAGCCCCGCCAAAGCCATTCAAAACAGCACCTCCATCAGCGTGCGAGAGCCATATGAGTATCTTGCAGGAAACAGAGCAAAAGCTCTCAGCTTCAATAATATGTGACACATGGTGCTCACTACTTTCGCTACTGGCGAGTTGCGATCGACCCAGTAATATAGAAGTGGCGCCTCGTAGATGTGCATCAAAGCCAATACCGCAACCATCGCCGAACTTGAGTTCATACAAGAGCATGAGCCACAAGGTAGCTAGAACAGGTGGCAGATAAGTGATCTCGCTAGGGATCTGCGTAGCCGCAGCGAGCATCTGCAAACCATCTCTATAGTGCTGGATAGCTCTCAGTCGTCTGAACTCAGCATCTGACTCAGAACCAGTTGTCTTCTCAGACCAGGACTGGACACTGACTGCGCATACCATGTGAAGGACCATGGGGCTCTGCTGAGCTAACTTCCAGACCAACCCAGGACCGCTGTGCATCGATATCCGCGTCCCAACCATTCCTGGAAGGACAAATCGGAAGAAGTGGATTGCCGAGTGATCGGAAGGGAACAAGATAGCGGCACAGTCGGGTGAGAGCTCAAGTGCAAGGCCGTCATCGGCAATGGTATTCAGTGGTGGTAAACTGATGTCTGCACTCTGAGTATCGGATAACGGCCCGCCTTCAAAGCCTTCGCAGTAAGCCTCACCAGAATATGGATGATCGCCAGGGGCTGTGAAACTGGTGATAGGCGTTGAAGCCGCATCTGCGCTGGCAGTCAAGTTTGCAGGAGACGATACAACAGGAGAAGCGATAACGCGCCTGGTGTACTTCTTGCGTGGGAGGCGCGTATAGTCGCAAGTCAATTCCAAGCGGATGCATCGTCGGCAAATTGGTCGCGTCTCGTCGCACTTGACCTTTTTCACCCGACACGTCTGACATCCGCCTCGTGACCGTTGGGTCCTCGGCTGCTGTTGGAGTTGGGATTGCGATTGGGATCCTGATGAGTGTGGCGACTCACGGCTCGGGCTTGGAGAACCCATGTGAGATTGAGGGTTGTGTCAATCGCCTATTTCTGGATCTGTCACGTTGCAGTAATTGAGGAATTAAGAGCGAGAATTGTGGAGTGAAAAGGCGAGGGGGCCGGTTTGTTTTAGCCTCGGCATTTTAGTAAAAGAGTAATAGTCAACTGACTCAGTGAGCTTGTCCATATCTGCAACATCCGCTAGCTTGGCTTACCAAATTGACTAATGGGAGAAGCCCTCACACTATTGATCTTTGATAGTGACTTTATCAATAATCGCTCTCCTTTATTACTAAGCTGCAGGCTGGCTATTAAGTTGATAGCGACTATGGAATGATTTGAGATGGTGGTAAGAGACAGGGAGCTCCTTTTGTTCTCTTGATAGACAAACCGTCCTAAAGGTTATACTTGGATACACTGACAGCATCTTCATGCTTGCTCGAGAGCATCTACCTGTCGAAGCTCAAAGGGTACTAATACACAGGGATCTTGAAAGCATTGAAGCTGTATGTCCAACTCTCGATTGACTTCTCGTCATCAACACACGCAAAGCTCTTATCGTTCTTCCAAAGAGGTCGCTTGGGCCATTGGCACAACATCTGTGTCTCTCCTTTATAGTCGCCTGAAGAAACAGTAGCATTGAGTCTCGATGGCTGCTTACCATTCTCAACCCAGTCGATCATAATGTTCATGTTGTTCTGAGGATAAGGACCCGGCTGCAGAGAATTTGTGCCGCAGTGAGCAGCTCCAGGCACGAGATAGAACTGGTACCATTCAGAAAGAGCCTTTTGTGCCTTCTCATCGGACAGTTTTGGATACATGATGGATCGAACAGACTGCCAGTAGTGGACAGAAGAACCTGCTGGGATGCTGGGATCTGATTCGCCATGGTAGTGGAGGAGCTTGCCACCAGCTTCCTTAAAAGTTGTGAGATCGGGATGAGTGGTCTGTAGACTGTCGTAGTAACGGACCATACCAGTGTCCATCCAGTCCACTAGAGTGTCATACGTGACATTGTTGAGGTTCTCGAGGTTATCTAGCTCAAGTAGCTCAATAAACTTTGCAACGTACATGCCACCAGTAGAGGGGATGTTCAGAGTCCACTTGTCCGTTTTGTTGTCGTAGGTAGGCTCACCATCAGATAGTTCAGAGCCAATCTGCCAAGACAGATACGCTCTTTCGTCCTTGCTATTAAAGACACCATCGTAAATAGCTCGAGCAACGGCAATACCCTCAGCAGTAATAGTACCATTCTGTTCTGGGGCATTGCTCATCTGGCTACCGGGAGCCTGTCTCTTGCTGAACCCAAAGCCAAGTGAAGAACTGGTCTCAGCTGCACAGTAGTACTCTTTGCCAATGAGTGACTTGAGGTTGAAGTGAATCTTGCAAAGATCCGTTCGGGAGATGACGCCATCTTTCCTTCCATCGAGAGCGTCGCAGGCCTCGATAGTGGCGTTGACGATCTTCTTGAGCTCACAGGGAGGGGGGTAATAGTCAAGTGTTTGCTCAACGGCGGCAGGGTAGACGTGCAGGACTTGTTGCTGCGCGAAGCGAAACGCAGGAGCTCCAGCGATGACACCGTCATACTCGTCGCCCCATCGTTGAACCTGGCTCATTCCCTCTCGTCCGCCATCCGAGCAGCCTTCGTAGTAAGTATAGACCTTACTCGACTTTGACATGTCATAAAGGTTCTTGGTGATATACTTTCCGATCTGGGTCATCTCTCCGAGTGCTTGATAAGAGAACATGTATGTCGCATCCCAGTTGATGGAACCGTTGCCGAGAAGGAACTTCTCATCGAGACTGTAGTTGAAGGCATCGTATCCACCATCAGTGGCTCCTGCGGCAGCTCCATACTTGAGGCCGCCAGTAGTATCAGTGTTGAGAGAGTAACCACCTCCACCCGCAACATAGAACCGGTTCTTGAAGTTTTCGGGATTAGGAAAGGCATACTTGAGGTTGACTGTGTCACCCTTGGTGCCGTGGGTGTACGCGACAGTGACGTTACAGTAGTTGTAAGTATCGGTATCACGCCTCATTGGTCCACCTCCCATACCGGCACTGGCATTATAAACCGCCGTGGAAACTGTGATAGTAGATGGGATCATATCAATTCCCAGAAGGGTTCCATTGGAGGGCAGCGCAGCTTTCAGGTTCGAGAGGGTGCATAGTTCCGAAAGAGAGGATGCGAGAGATGGCGAGGATAGCAAAGCCATAACGACTCCAAAAGACTGCCGCATAATGGCAAGTGAGATATTCTAGAGCGAGGGGGAATTATGATAAAGTGATGCTCAATATGGGGTGGTGGTTGCTCGACATGGCGCAACTCTTTCATGATTTTATACTCCCTCGACGACTGAGGCTTCGTCACCCACAGGTCCAAGCCCGGAATCTGCCACGCGTTAATTGTTCCATATTTAAGAATTTGTTGCAGAGAAATGAATTAGAATGAAGTAATTGATTCAGTCGGAAGCTGGTGGCGATCCGAAATTGGCAAGGAGGCTTAGACAAGATGCCCACTTTCCGCGTGTGGAGGTGTTCCGAGTTAAAGTGGGGCATACTTAAAGTTGGGGCCATGGCAATAAGATGGAACTAAGTTTTATCAATGGCTTGGATATAATTAGCAAGATGGCGCGCACTGGAACTCACCCAGCGCTAGCGCTGCGACTCTTAAGCTTTTTTGAAGCAGTGATATTCCATGCCTCTCCAAAGTAGTCCGGGATTCCACTACACCTGCAGCCTAGGACCCACGTATATTTTCTTTCTTGTGTCTTTGTACCCAAGCCTAGCGACTGTGGGCTGTCTCTCTTGTCTTGTTATCCTCGCGCAAGAAACCTGATTTGCTCTAGTGCTCCCGTGATAAGGGTTACATAGAAAGATGATTTCCTGTTCGAGATAACAGCTTCTTACGCAATGTTTGTTGTGAGTAAAAAATCATTGTCATAATTCTAGATAAGACTACGAGCATTGTTGTATGTGCAGTATCCGGGTTGTTGCTTAGGTATTTGTCCCTCTGGAATCTGCGGCCTCGTCGCGATTACCTAACAAACTGAAGTGGCATAATTAGTTTACCCATTGATCTTTCTGCTTAGCTTCCTCTACAGACCTCAGACCGCATTCCGTGTAATATATCTGGATCAATAGCCCACCGCTATGCTGCCAAAGGCCTGAGGATGGTTCGGAGCAAGATTTGGCATGTACAACATTACGCATACAGCAGGTTTGAGGAACCTTTTTTAAGTGGGCATCCGTGGGCACTATGGCCATCCTTGAGCTCACTGTATTTCAATCTATCACTATATATTGGGCAGAAACAACCTCACAAGTTCCCATCTTAACATGCTTTTACTTTTCTTTCCGGGCACGGCAAGTCCAAGAGTGAATAAACGATGATTTAGTGGTAGCGTTGCCAAGAGCAGAGGTAGTACATAGACAAATCGTGACACGAGCTTCCGACTCCGTAGGGTAGGGTCTATGAGTGCAATCGTCAAAGTTATACAAACAAGCTTAGGCCTTGCTGGAACCATATTATACCAGCAAAACTGTATACCCTAGCCTACACAAGCAGGAAGCCAGGTCCATGCCCTGTAAAGCGCCCCCCTCGGAGTCACCCCAGGCCCCTCCGGTGCTGCCATGTAAGCTCCACGATCTCGGTAGCTAGGCGAAGTGTACCAACGTTCTCAAGACTACTCAAGGCTTTAGTAAGTGCCCGTACCCTGGCTTGATCAGATCCAGGCTTGGCAAGGGAGCCCGCGACGCAAAACGGCCACTCGTGGGTCTTCAAAGTCGCCCAATCATACCTGTCCGTCTCTCTGTGACGGTGATCGCCAATCGCTCGAAGCTCCTCCAGTAGTGCGAGGATTTCCAGCACATATTTTCTGATGACTGCTGCGCAAGGCTGCCACTCAGAGACAACTACGGACAGGTAAATGTGGGCGGCATCGGCCCAGATGCGGGTAGTCATGTTCACAATATGGGACCGCGTCGTGTTGGACCAAGATTGCTGTGCAGGCGTATTCGGTGTCATCTTAGTGGTGCTTAGACTGCTGATACCGTCATGTGTTGTCGCTGTTCTCGGTGTCGAATTCGACGAGGTGCTCCGTGAAGGATGTGCAGGTAACTCTGCCAGGCCAGTATCGAGTACAGATCTGAGATCTGCGGCATAGCTATCAAGCTCGACCATGTCGAGTTGAGCTTGTGCCTGGCGTTCCTTTTTCCACGCGGCCAGTGTCGCGATCTCGCCAACAACCGCCAGAACCCAACTCTGACGACCAATAATGCCCCCAACGTCTAGCAGGTCCATTGGAAATTCCGGATTAGTAGTATGAATGCTATTACCGTTCGTATCGGGACCGCTGCTGCAGTTGCGTATGAATGAAGACGAGTAAGAATTAGATTCTGCTTCATATGGCTTGTGGGACGGCAGTAGTTGTCTATGATATGGATACAACTTTGGAGCTTTGAGCAGAGTGGTATTCATGATGATGTCGTATACGACTAGGATAGATGAGAAAATCGGAATGCCATCTGGTCGGCATTTCTAGGGGCGGGCCCATTGTAAGTGCCTAAGGTCACGGCGGCCCAGCAATGGCGCGACAAACGAGTGAAAGGCCTGGCCATTGCCATGATGACCACGGCTGTCGTGTTTCATGCTCTTGTCATCGTCTTCCTGGCTCCTGTCGGCTTAATCATCATCATTGTGACTGGCATTGGGTGAGGAACGCTCCTCGGGGTACAGAATATGGGCGCGCTGGCGGCGATGGGCGGCAGCCTGTCGGACTTCTTCTTTGAGGGTAGCGGCGACTCTGGCCTGCTGAGCACCACCATCGAGCCAGGGAGGTCGGCGGGACCCAGTATGACATGTAATGTGAAGGGTGTCGCAGATGCCGCAGACAGGCCTGCGACGGTCGCACGTCATGCGGCGGACACGGCAGCTCCAGCAGCCCTGATATGTAGCCATTGCAGCGTAGTTGGTGAGTAAGGCAAGGGATGTATACAGTAGGTCTATGAAGAAGAGCCAACGTGGAGGGGACCTTGTGGAATTAGACTAAGATATCCCTGGGGCCTAGCACAGACCGAAAAAAGGTCGGAGCACCTGCTGATGGGGAGAGTACATAGTAGTCTTACTTCTTCTATAATTTTAACTTTGTCCTAAATTAGTGTTTAGGCAGAAAGCAGGGGTCTAATCTCTTAATTGGTCCGAATAGTTACGGGCCGATAATAATGGCTGCTAATCCCACTTAGTGGAGTCAAATACTTATGTAAATCAAGACGGACCGTGAAACTTTAAGAGAATATAAAACCAGAGATCTCAACATCAAGAAGGACTCGATATCTCCTGGCATCTTCAGCACTCGTCACCCCTTCACAGCAAAAATGCTACCTTATGCTCGAGGCCCAGCTCTGACATCTGCTGAGGAGAAGCTCCTATGGGATAACGATGTCGTCAGTAAGCTCACAGAAGAGCAGTGGAAAGCCTTTGGGCAGTGGGTGGGAGCTAACGACCCAACACCCCTGGAAGCAAAACATTGGATTACCAGAGAAAATGATCTCGATCTCAACATCTTTTCTTTACAGACTCTGGCTTTGCTTATCAAGCAAGCCAAATTTGCGCACTGCGGGCAATCCTCCGGAACCTTGGAGCAATCTTATACGGTAACTCACGCCTTATCATTGGTCAAAATACTTGATTGCTGAGACTTTGTTTAATACAGGAGGATACCTTGATAGTATGCAAACCAGGTTTCGGTTTACCTCTCGGTCACATGCCCGATGAGAAACATCGGTTCCCCTTACTGTTTCTTAACGATGACTTTGGTGATGGCTGGAAGGCTGTCGTCCTTCTCATCCGTGAATGCTGTATGCTGAAATTCATAGATAAATTATCTGATAAACCAAGATGGTGGCAGAAGATTAACGACGACGAAATCGTAACTAAATGGAAAAAGGAAGCTCTGGCTATGGACTGGAAATCCTACCTTAAATATGCCGATTTTACTTCTGCTATGGTTAATGCTGTAAGCTAAAAATGGCATTTTTCTATCTTAAGATATTAATAATGGTGCTTAGTGTATTCAAGAACTACGAATTAAGGCGGATATATATGAGAAAACAGGTCTTATCCCTGTGTATGATTATTCCGTCGCTGTGCTCAAATCTGATACCATTATGACCGCTGAACTAGCAAAGTCCCTCCAAGAAGCGGTTGAGGTATTAGAGGACGTAGCACCCGAGCAAAAGGACTGGCATCCCGGGAGCAATAAGAAAGTCCTCGATCTCGTTCATCCCTCCCTCTGGCCTTTAACATATGGCCGGTCTAGAATCCTTGTAGACCGTGTCATTGGTTTGCAGGATGCTTTTACTGATGAGGGAAAAGCTGTCACGATCCGTGCACCTGCCGATGATGATTGCTACCGTTACCAAAAAGGAGGCTTCTGCGGACAAGGTTTCCCCGTGTTTTCCAACAGATTCCAGTGGCTTCCTTGCGATGTAGTGCTGGACCCTCTAACAGGTAGCGTCAAAATCGCGAGTTATATCAACAATCTTCACCCTCAGGAACACGCACACTTGTATCCTGTCATCGAGAGTTTTATCAAGAAGTCCTTGCCAGCTTGGGACATCCTTTACCGCTGGGAAGATGACTTTGCCGTACAGCGGCTTCAGACGGATGAAGCAACACTTGATTGCCAGGCTGAAGAGGCTGTTAATTGTTGTTGCAAGCCGTGGTGCCGTCGTCTAGGTCAGAACGAGGCACCTCGACATGCTTATGAGCCTGGGGGTGAGGAGTATGAGGATCAAGGTCGTTGGTCTGATGAGGACACCGACGAAGAGTCGAACACATTTCACTTTTGCGAGGAATCAAGCGACAAAGAACTCTTACATCATGATTATTCTGATCCGGAGGAAGCCTACTTTAAGGGATCACAGCGGAGAAAGCTAGACGAGGCGTGGTTCAAGTCAACACACCGCGTCAACGTTCCTGACGCCGACCCAAACGCAGCTGGCCATGTCAAGATCACGGCTGGCGATGTCAAAACCACTGGTTTTTTCAAAGGCAAGGAACAGATCCAAGTCATCATAAAGCTGGCCAATATCTACCTCACACCGGAAAATCCTTCTTATGACGGTGGTTCATGGCATACCGAAGGCCAGCTCAACGAGCACATCGTCAGCACAGCATTATACTATTACGACAGCGATAACATCACCGACTGTACTCTTAGTTTCCGTACTACTACCAAGGACCTCTCAGAAGAGCTATACTACGAGCAAGACAAACATGACCCAATTTACCGAACGTTTGCGATCAAGAAAGATGGAGATCGGCAGCAAGACATTGGCTCTGTGCACACCAAGGCTGGAAGAGCGATTTTCTTTCCGAATCTCGTGCAGCATCGTGTCTCTCCTTTCGAGTTGGTTGGCCGTACGAAGCCAGGCCACAGGAAGATTATTGCACTGTTCTTGGTTGATCCGGCGATATCCATTATCAGCACTTCTAACGTGCCACCGCAGCAGAAGTATTGATGGGATCAGCATCGCTTACAGAATGGCGAGTGCTTGCCTGACAGCTCCAATGAGAAGGTCAGCCTTGTGGATTGGCCCATGGGGCTGGAAGAAGCCAAAGAGCTAAGACTACAGTTAATGGATGAAAGGACGTGGATGCAGGAGCAAGAACAAGATGGTGTAAGAGAAGAATGGAATTTCTGCGAGCATTGATCACAGCTCTAGTGGGTTAAAATGATACAACGCTTATTTAGCCTTGTATTATGACTGGGAGTGCTCGTGGGAACATGTCTCTTTTTATGTGCTATTCTCACACTCGCCCTCGGCGATTCGAGTAAGCTTATTTTGGCCCATTAGTCAGAAACAAATAGGCTTAGGCAAGCCAGCCTAAACAAAAGAACTAGGTTTATATGCCACTTATGGCAGATCCGCAAAACGGTTAGGCAGCAAAGGCCATATATGCAATTTCAGTTCTCGGTATCAGTCAACTCCACAGAAGTAATCCATATATAAAGTGTCTTAACTAATAGACTTCTCGATCTTGTTTATGAACCATCATGGCGACAGTCTGCATTGCATAGCCTAAACGCCTACAGATACAAGTTGCCGGATTATCCAGCAGAGGCTCACATACACCATCAGTAACTCTTAAGGCCAGAAGGCAGACCTCTGACGCATATGCGGGAGCCGTCTTAGTAAACATCCCCCAGGAAATCCCACAGAGAAATTAGCCGACAAGGAGTACCAGAAGATTAGGCAAGAAGGATAAAATGAAGCTACAGCGCAGATAGCAGCCAAGGACGAGAAAGCATCCTCGCAGTAGCCGGATTTATACGTAAAGTAGCCATTAGCAAACGCGCCGATAACTGTGCCGACGTTTACGGCGTTACTAAGCCCATTCTGCGTGGACGCAGTAATCTGCCAAGTATCCACCTCAGGCTAATGGTTTCCATACTTGTGAGCAATTACGGAGTTGCCGAAATACCAACGCGTTACCTTTAACAGCTTAATCCTTTCATGTGGCTCAATACCTATTTCACCACCTGTCTCCCTATAATGAAACATTTAGACAGGTAATGCCTCAGCGTTACTCCGTGGGGCTACGTTTACTTCTGTCAATGTGACATATTCTCAGCCAATGGGAGTAACTCCGATGCTCTCAGGTATATAATGCTACCGATATTTCGGGATGTTATCTCACAAACTTGGGTTCGTAGTCATTTCTAAGATAAGAAATAGCTAAGTTCAGCGTTCCTATAGGTTACAGTTGGCTGTCTGAAAGCCGCCAAAGTAGGCTGGCTGGGTTACTTAAACTGTATACATATTTCAGCCCGTTATTTTGCTGACTGGTTTACATTCGGTAATTTGTTAACGGTGTTCTTGTTGCTTTTGGCGATTCATGAGAAGTGATGAAATCTCGATGAAATGGCATTGTATTGGTGATGACACGACATGATTGGCTACTCGGCTATTGGGTCGAGAAGTTGCCGATTAAGGGCGCGAGTGACAGGTTCCTGCAACATCCCTTCACCCTACATTCAATCTAGCCATCCAGCCATTCCAGGCATATGTGCACTTACTATTCTCGGGTCTGATTTGTATTGTTGAATATTCAAGGTTTCACCAGCTTTCACATTCAAGGCAATCTCTCCGCCACATCCCGCTATCATGCCTACACCGGAGCAAGCCTCAGAATTGAGCAATATTCACATACCTGATGCAAACGAGGCCTCACGTAGTATTGACCGAACAAACTACAAATCGATTGATATCTTGAAGGAGGTCTGGACAAGTCTTGGTCTACCCGAGACCTCTTTGACAGCTGTCCGGCTTCCTGGTAAAGAAGGCCCGGCCCTTCCTTCGTCATTCAAAATCGGAATCCTCGGACAAGCCTCTATCGGGCTGTCTGCGCTTGCGGCTGCTCAGGTTCATGCCTTGCGAAACAAGATTCCCCTTCCTACAGTCACGGTGCCGCTCGAGCACGCAGTCGTAGAGTACAAGTGCGAAAGATTATATACCGTTTCTGACGAGCTTGCTTCTCCAGCAGGGGGCGCTATCGGTGGATTGCATAAGACCTCAGATGGCTATGTTCGAATCCATGACGGATTTCCAAACCATGTTCAAGGTACTCTTGACTTGCTTGGCTTGAAAGCTGATGCAACTCGGGACCAGGTATCTCAGCAGACTGCAGATTGGGCTAGTATTGATTTGGAGAACTGTGGAACGGCAGAGGGTAAAGTCGCGATATATGCTCTGCGCTCATACCGTCAGTGGGATAAGCTCCCCCAGTCGAGGGCCATCAGCAACTTCCCTATTAGCATCAAGCAGGTCTCGCAGTTGTCTCCAGTTGGGCTGCCAAGTACGATGCAGCCTGGCAATCTCAAGTGCCTACAAGGTCTTCGGGTTGTTGAGATGAGTCGGGTGATTGCTGCACCGTTATGCGGCAAGACCTTGGCGGCCCATGGAGCCGAGGTTATTTGGGTGACTTCACCAACACTGCCAGATCTGCCGAGGGTTGACCGGGAATTTGGGCGAGGGAAAAAGACTGTCCAACTTGACATTCACAAGTCTGAGGATCGAAAGCAGCTCCTCAACCTTCTCAAGGATTGCGATGTGTTTGTTCAAGGTTATCGACCTGGAAGTCTTGCCTCATACGGTCTGTCCCAAGATGAGTTGAGAAAGATCAATCCAACCATCATCGTAGCCAACATGTCTGCTTTCGGCCCTGAAGGTCCATGGTCAGGCCGTCGTGGATTTGACTCGCTTGTGCAGACATGTTCAGGCATGAATGTCTCTGAAGCTGAGCACGCTGGAAAGGGCGAGGCTGCTCGCCCAACACCTTGCCAGGCTCTCGATCATTCAGGTGGCTATATGCTTGCAGTTGGCGTCATGGCTGCTGTGTATCATCGTGCTGTCAACGGCGGTTCATGGAGAGTCGATGTTTCATTGGCAGGCATGATGAAATATCTGAGAAGCCTCGGCCAGTACCCTGGAGCGAGTGGTTTTGAAGCGAAAGACTTTGAAAAGCCAGATGATGTGCCTGAGGATTATTTCGAGATCCAGGAAACAGGCTTTGGCACCATGAAGTCCATCAGGCATAGTGCTACGGTGGAGGGTTTAGAGGTTGGTTGGGATATTATGCCAAAGCCACTTGGCTCCGACAAGCCGGCATGGGACTAACGTAGTATCGCCACTCAGTCATTATTCAAAAACATTTAAGAAGATACTCCCGCCTCTTGATATGTAGTATGTTGCTTCTCTTTGGCTATTACTGCATGCTTATTCGCAGCAGATGTCAATGAAGAAAAGAGTCCTTACAGGTCCAAGCTTGCATCTGACTCCATTCGAAATAGTTCAATAGTGCAATGTGGCGTAGTGAATTGGCCCTAGTTCAAGCCTATTTGACCCAAGTTATTGGTCACTGTTATCGACAGCCCCATTACAAAGAGCTGTGCATGTCACTTCAGCCGAACAACCACGCAATTTGCGACAATTAGTGAACAAAAAGATATGACTTCCCTTTTCGTAACATTCTGTCTCACTTCACTCTCTTGAATCAGTCATTCTTTTATGCCTTTGGGCGATTTCCACTCTTTACTCTTCATCATTATGGTTAAGTCGAAGCGCATTGTGGCTGCTCTGGCCTACCTCAGCATTATTGGTGTCAGCGCTAGCCCATGCAAGCCGCATACCACGGCTGGTCCACTGAGACAGCTTCTTCTGTCTCCTCTCAGTCAACAGTGTCGGGATCTTTTACCATACTGCCGTCTGTTACTGAGACTAGTGGTTTACTCGTCAGCTCTGAGACTGGATCGGCTACGGAGTCTAGTATTTTAATCGAGTCCACTGCTACCACCGACACTACTACTGCTATCGAGGCTTAAACGACCGGATTCTCTTCAATAATCGAGACAACAACTACTGCTGCAGCTACCACGTCTTCCGCTACTCCTGAAGTCTTTTGCGCCAATCAAATCTATCGTGGCAACGCTTTAAGCCGTGGTTACAAAACAACTGGAGCTAGCGATGAGCAGGAATGCCGGGAGAGCTGTGTTGACGATGACAACCGTAACTCGTGGTTCTTCCAGACATCCGGAACTTGCAACCTCTATACAGAGACCTTGCCTCAATTCAGTGCTCCTTCTAACGAAGAGAGTCTCCTGATTGGATCGCGGACTTCAATAGTGTAACGGCAGTATTGGCTTTCGTTGGGCTGGGAAGGAGCCCGATGAGCATACCAGCAACGTCCTACTCGAAGCCGACTGTGCCCATTTATGCATAAAGAACGTTCTCTACGATATTTGGCAATACGACAGTGTCTCTCAGGCTTGCAACATATTCTCCGGCTCCTTTTCAGACTTGGTCACTTTGGACTCTGACGGCACAGCAGTTGGCAGAAAAATGCTCATCGGTGCATGAAGCTGCTCCTCCGACTTCTTCAAACCTGTGCTTGGGGCATGTAATGGCGAGATGGTGTGGAATAACAATTGGACACAACCTTACAGATCTTTCGATAAGTGCAAGACCGTTGCTACATGTGCACGAGCCTGCTCAATCGACCCCATGTGCTTATCCAGGTTTGTTTGGGATGGACTAGGGGATTGTGAGTTCTCACAGCTTGCTCTGTATTCTGATCCAACCGATATAGCTACTCCAGGTTCTCGAAACTGTGGTGTTCCTTAATGTCTCATCGATCCTTGGGATATTTGGTTAAGTTATAGCTTCTAATTCTTAAACATGCATTTTTTTCACGGTCCTGTCCTTTTTATATATTGTGCAATAGTCATTGTATACTCTTGGTTAAGTATTCTCATTGCTAAATACATAAATTCTCTTCTGCAACCGGGATACAAACAAAGCAACGCTAAACAATTAAATGGAATTCGTTAACCCCAGATTAGATATCAACATGGTCAGAGTTATGTATTAGAATACTTGCCAAAACCTGTAACTGCAAAATTCTATATGGAAGATTTCAGTTTACAAATAATAAAAGACAGTATAGCAATACTCTTACAAGAGCGGCGTTGATAAAATCGCGACCCGGCTTGTTTATCTTTATCGCCGCCTTAACAATATTTCGCTATAGTGACGAGAATAAATTCAAGAGAGAAATCCGTCCAATGATAGTGGAAGCTTCGTCCTCCTAGAGGGACAGGGGTCAGAAAAAGATATGTGGCCCATCTGCTATGGATCCTGGTTTTATAAGCACTTGACTGTGGTCTAGACATAGGATGAGGAGGGGTAAGTAAAAAGCGACTCTGTGGACTTCACAGCGTTTGCGGATTTGAATAACATATGATTGAAGGGTTGCAATCGACCAGAGTATAAGAAATCGAAAGATCAAGCAGGAAACCACATCATTATTCAATCCTTAGTAAGATTCGAGGCATATACCGAGGCTGTGTTCGGATCCTTTATCTCGGACTGCTTTCGCACTTTTTTCATCATTCTCACTAGTTGCGAATGCGAGAAGACTTTCGCTTGGTGTAACTAATGGTGATTCACCTTCTATTTTAGCCACTTTTTCCTTGAATTTTACTGGGTCATCAGTATGACAGGGGTCTTGCATCGCCTCCTCCCGCTCCGGTACATCGTAGCATTGCCAGCCTTGACATTCTCGCCTAAAAGGCGCATGCATTTAATCCCATTAGCACCATTCTACCAGGACCTGGAACTGGCGGCAATGCAATGATACGTCACATTTAAAGGCTCGGCGCCTGGGGCTTGGTGAAACTCTAACCTGAAGCCAGCGGATTAATAAAATTCCTCATATATATTCTACACATCTTAGCATCCCCAATCTGTGTTTGGGAAATTTGGAATGACCATTGTTTCATTCAATCGGGATTTCACCAGTCATGGTCAACACTGGGAAACCTAGCCGTGGGTGCGCGACCTGTAAGAAGCGAAAAATAAAGGTAAACATTATATAGACTTCCAGCTTGGGAAATCTCGATATTATTGATGGCATCTCTAACACAAAGCAGTGCGATGAACTAGCCCCATCATGCACGCAGTGCAAAACGGCTGGATGGGTATGCCCAGGGCCCTCGGAAAGTAAAATGTTCTTCCGCAACCAAACCACTGCAGATCTTGCCAGAAAGAATGCTGGGGCACTGAGTACAGCATCATCAAGCTCTGTAGTGACCCCGGACTCTGAAGTATGGAAACGACCTGTATCTCCCCCAGCACGGGACAGAGCTACTACTTTCTTTATGCGGCAGTACGTCTTTGATATGACTAGTGCAGGAGGAACCTTGCCTTTAAGGGACAACCATGAGTTTCTTCCAGGGCTCATACGCAATCAACAGTCCTCTTTCGGGCTTCTCAGCACAACAGTAGCGGCTGCGGGGTTTGCTGCTCTTTCTAATGCCGGTAACGTGTCAGAATGGCGGGCAGAAGCATTCCGTCTTTATGATAGTGCCATTCGTCAGTTGCAGATTGCCCTGCAAGATCCTGTTCAGAGAGTGTCTGATGAAACGCTTGGTGCAGTATTGCTAATGGGGACCTTTGAGGTGCGGCCTCGCTTATCTCACACTCGAATTTTACGTACTAATTCGTACTAGACTATTGCTTTTGCAGACACTGGCTCACTGAAAGCGTTCAGCCAACACATTATCGCTGCAGCAAGATGCATCGAAATGCGTGGACCAGCCCAGTTCCAGACCGTGGTTGGCTTGAAGATGTTCATGCAGATGCGGCGCATCATGGTAAGACCGATTCCCGCTTGTGGGCTACACCCACTGACCCAGGACTAGATCACAACATGCCACCAGCTGCAGGAACCCATACCATTTGAGATCTCAAAATGGTCGAGTTGGGCCGAAAGAAGCCAGAACAGCGACCTTGTCCCGGTCAATCGCTTTTCCGAGATCAATGAGGTCTTAGCTAGTGTCCGCGCTGAGCTCAAGTACCAGCATATCACAGACCCAGCTGTGATTTCTGACAGGCTTCTTAAGATCGATAAGCTTTTCGAAGACTGGGCACAAACGCTACCGCCAAGCTGGGTGTATAAGTCTTACAGATCCATTGGTCCTAACGGCGTGCCTTCTAGTAGATATGATCTACAGTACGACATGTATACAGATCCCTGGATAGCTTGCGTGTGGAATTGTTACCGCAATGTCAGACTTTTGATTCACGAGTCCATTATTATAGCTACGCTCAAACACGGCACTGCAGAGCAAAAAGACGCATTGCAAAGCTCAGCTAAAGTCCTAGCCGCGATGGCAGACGGGGTCTGCCACAGCGTTGCATACCATCTTGGATACCGTGCTCAAGACAATAGGGTTGAGAGTTTTGCTCAGACAATGCATCTAGGCAGCAACCCGATCCCCGGAGGTTTCTTACTTATTTGGCCTTTATTCTTTGCTGGGATACAGAGAACCACTTCCTCTGATCAGAGGCAGTGGGTTGGTGCAATGATGAGAAGGATTGGAGTGCGGATGGGTCTACAGTTGGCTGTGTCAATGGCTGATTTGCTGTTGGAGACGGAGATACAGGATCTTTCGTTTTCGAATTGCGAGACATTTTTGATCGGCGAATGGTATCCGAATTAAGCAAATAATATTTCTGTTCTCACTATTGCTTCCTCATTGCTTCACTGCCTGGCAACACATCTGCTGTCCTCCCCTCTGTCGCATCCGCATAATTTGATGACGGCTTGGTGATTGTCCAGGATGTGACCATGTTGCAGGGTTGCTGGTAGGGTTATCCGGCCATCCAATGAAAACGGCACAGGACCGAACCCTTGCAGTCTCATAAGCCAATTACCCTGGTCTCCTCAAGTGGAGACGGGCGATGACTTATCCAAGCTAAAGCTATTTCTAGTTAGCCATGCGAGAGAGCCAATCACCGTTGCAAGTGTCCCATGTTATGGATCGATGCACAGCCCTGTACGTATAGAGTATCTGCCAAGAGTGTTCCTGTCAGATGTAAGGTTGACTATTAGGCCCAGTAGCCGCCTAAGCGGCCGCCGCGTATCTTGTTATTGTTAGGGTGCAGTTGCGGATCACCTCGGTCAGATATTAATATTATTGGTCGATGCAACTGTTGAATGGTTATTCCGGGTATAGGTCTATATTATTGGGCACTGATATGCCTGTAGCAAGTCTGATGATCCGCCAGACTGGATTCATAAGGATTTCAAATTCATGCTGCTGAAAACACGGCAAATTCCGTCATACTGGGCTTTAGTGAACAAAAGCTTCTGCAGATCTGATTCACTATCTAAAAAGAAATCAAGCCATCAAGCCATTAGAGACTGCTAATCATGTTTCACTGAGAAAAGTCATAGCAGTCTTCAGGCGGTATGCAACGCAAGAACAATATCTATCAAACAGCTGTTCACGCCGATTCAGAATGAGCTTTGGAGGGGATTTCTGAGTATAATAGCCTGAATGCTTTGACACCAGAGGCGAACCGATACTTTTCGGTCTATTTGAAGTCCCGGGGAGTATCATTAGTCTAAGTCTTGGCATTTCGGTACTCTGAATACCATCCATGTATCCAGAAACCCCATTATTGTTCTCGGTCAAGGCAGAATGTGTCCAGGAGGCTGGGTCAACGCAAGGTAGCCACAACACTTTTTCTGGCTAGCGTCACGTACCGTCGGAGTAGATTGGCCGCTCCGCAACGCTTACCGTTTTCCATATCCAGCTGTGCCGTGACAGATGGGAGCTGGGATGTCGATCCTTGTACGTCGATCCTTCAATACTGCAAATCCACGACTGTTTTCATTTTATCACGCAGCCACGTTTGGATAGATTGGATATGATTACCCGTGCATATCAATGCGCCCAAACTCAGCTTTAATTTAGGTGCATAACCTTAACTGAAGTCACAGGGATTTGTTCCTTTGCCCTTCCCTGTTTCATAACCTTTGGGTGGAGGCTAAGGATGAGCTTATTCCTTTGAAACAGTTACACGACTGTGAAGTCGGGGTCTCAGCGAGGACCCCATGCGAATGCGAAAGTGGCAGTGTTTTGTAGATCAGTTTTAGTAGTATAAGAAAGGATGTGAGATCCTGATAAAGCCTCTCTCCAAGTAATAGCGACAGAGTCCTATAGTAATCTTTTTCATCTGACTTCTGCTTCCGACCAATATCCTTTTCCTATTTTTCTTCCAACCTTGAAGCTAGCTTCTATCACAATGAACGACACCGGGAACTTCGTCATATTTGGGCCCAAGGCCAACTGTACCTTGGAAGTACGTATCTTCCCACATTAGATCCAGTCCATAGCTGGTACCTACCTCTGAGCCAAGCCATACAAGCTTTGGCATTGGCTACCGTTCTTTACTAACGATCCTATTAGCTTTGCCCTATCGAGATGAGCGTTTATGGCTACCGACCTTCTCTTCCTGCCAATATTACTTTTGCCGCTTTATTCACCTTCGCGACTTTCGCGCATGCCTACTTGGGCTTCAAATGGAAAACACCCTGGTTCATGTGGTGCATGATCCTGAGCTGCACACATGAAGTAACGGGCTATGTAGCACGTATTCTGCTCTGGGTCAATCCGTGGAGTTTTGGTGCATTTATTACCCAAATCAGTAAGTCCTTCAAATTGTCGATGACGAAAGGCGTACTAACACATTGCAGTTGCTATCACGCAAGCTCCTGTTTTCTATTGTGCCGCAATCTATGTCACCCTTGGCCAAAGGTATGCTTATCACTGTGCGGGTATCGATAATTAACTGACCTTTGTCCAGTATTGAGCATTATGGACCAAGCCTTGCTCGATTTCCCACCAAATACTTTGCCTGGGTATTTGTACCTATGGATATTATCTCGTTGATCTTGCAAGGTACTGGAGGAGGTCTCTCGGCGTCCTCATCCGGTGCTAGCCAGGTCGGGGTTGATGTCGCCATGGCAGGACTGATTCTGCAAGTCATTATGTTGGTTGCATTTAGCCTCTTGTTCGGTGACTACATGTTTCGATACCTACGATCGAAGAAGTCCCGAAATCTCGGGTCGAGAGACAAGCTGTTCTTTGCCTTCCTCGCCATTGCAGTCCTGGCTACTTTGGCTCGTTGTGTCTTCCGGGCCGATGAGCTCAAAGAGGGTTACCAAGGGGAGCTGATCAAGCACGAGGACTTATTCATTGCTTTGGAAGGAGTGTAAGTCTAGTCTTTCCACTTGTCATCGGCTATTCTGATACTCACCGCCGTTTCCAGGTTGATTGTTGTGGCAGTCTTTTGCCTCTTTATTGCCCATCCTGGCTTTGTCTTCAACCGGCCAGCGAAGGTTTACTACTCTGTCGCTACTGGCACTGAAGCCACTGACGAGATGGCTTATCGATCTAAGCTTGCTTATCCTGTCAGTGAGTCAGAGCACTAGGGTTACCAAAGCGAGCATGGGCCCGAGTGCCAAGGCTAGCAGTGTTTATGTGTTTTTGGTGGCTTATCTGGGTTCAGGAGCAGCATACAAGGGCGATGGATTATATGACAGTAGTATTTAGTGATATAATAATGATATTTGTCCAGACTTGTGCCTTTCCTCATTAGCCCTTGGGAATTTTCGGCTTTGGAAAAGTCTGTTTGCTATAACAGATGTATAAAGAATAGGTTCTGGCACTTCCCACTCCTCAGTCTGTCTTAATACCACTGTTCCGATCGTTCTTTACCTCTTCAAGTAGAAGGGTTCAGTAATCTCTACGAGCGAATCTTCACAGCAACAACCTTGGCACCCTCTGTCTTGGTTCCATCGACAGGCTTTGCAAGTGCACCCGATGTGGAAACATACAAGGTCTTCTCCCCCTTCTTCCCATAACTAAATGCTGCAGCAGTCGAACCCGCAACTGTCATCTCGTGAATACCCCCGACGACAGTTCTCCATTTCCCAGTCTTCACATCAACAAAGACGATCGAATTGTCAAAATTGGTAGCGGCATAAATATTACCATTCGTGTCAAACTCGAAGTCATCGAAGAACCCAACACCGCTCGAAAGATCTGCGACGAGTTGAGGCTTGGCTCCCTTTTTCGGGTACCCAGCTGGTGTGATTGCAATACGGTATATCTTGACAGCGTTGGAATTCGTGAAGTACAGGTAGCTGTCGCGGACCTTGATACCATTGATTCCGAAAGCATCAGCTGATATAGGGGCCATCTCGGGGAACACAAATGCCGAATCGTCAAAGGCACCCGTAGATAGATCCAGGCGCCCGACGAACCCAGCGACAGAGTCGGATACTAGGACAGCATCTGACCTGCCCGGGATAGCGGCAACGCCGTTGAGAAAAGCGCTCTTCTTGGTCATGTCGCTGATCTTTCTGACCTTCACCTTGGGCTGATGTCGTCGATTAGGAAACTCGATAGCCCAAGCTTCAAAGGTTCCTGGCGTTAAGTGGCTAAGAGCAGTCGCTTCACTGCCAACAGCAATGAAGGTCTCGGGCTTTCCAGGGCTCTTGGGTACCTCGGCGATACCAAGAAGTCCGGTGATAGAGGGGAACGTGACCAGCTCTTCAAGACCAGACTTGCAGTCTGCTGGGTTGGCGACAGTATAGACAGTCGCCGAGGGCCAGAGTTCCGTTACCAGGAGGTCACCATTAGAGCGCACAGCAACATTCTCCAACCATGTGCCAAGAGGAAGTTGCCCAATTGTCTTTGCAGTGAAAGAAGAGCCCAGAGCGACGGCTGGGAAGGCGATCAGGCTTAGGACAGAGTGAACCAGCATGTTGCTACTTGTTGAGAAGAGAAGGTTACCAAGATGGTTCAGTTGTTGTTGCTGTTGTCTAGCGGCAATGAAACGATTCAATGGAAAGGCTGCAAGCTATATGGATTTGATGAACCCCCTGGTCTTTCAGCGGCGACAGTCGTTCACTTGTCTAAATGTTGCAGAACACCCAAACGAAGCATGCATTATAGCCGAGATTGGCTCCTGGCTCAATCCAACATGTCTAATTGGGTCTCTATGATATCTCCAACGGTTGGATGGCTGAATGACTAGTGACTAAGCCAGATAAGCAATGCTGAATAATGGCGATTTGACTTTGTCAGCTGGGGTTTCGCCACTTGCTCTTGGTTGAGAAATATTGGTACGGAGCAATTACAGCGGTCTGAGTGAATTAATTCTCGCTCTTGATCTAGTTGGGAAGCTGCAAAGCGCTGAATAACATGTTTGATAAGCATTCAGCTTCTATGTAACAGTTTCCTAAAACTGGCTATTGACCAGGTTGGGCATAAGTCGCAATTATGCAAAAGTAAATGGAAATTATATTATTTCTGTATATAGCCATTTGACATACGCGTGCCGGTTTAAACACTACTTAGATACGTTTATACTTATGGCCAGCCTGCAATATACTCAGGAATCTCGGGTCGTCACAACCTTGGTATTATTTCTGGGTTCGTTATTAGGAGATATGCATAATCTACATAATTCTCTCACGTGACAATTAGCCTTGAAAATATCGGGCTTGTCAAGTCCTGTTTACCTTAACACCATGGTTCAATTCCCGATAGTAGGTATTAAAGATATATAACAATTTGCCATTATCTATCTCTTCTTTTCCATATACTATAATACTATCCTGCAAATCTTCTTCAGTGCTTATATTACTGCTGTATTTACCTTTCTCATATTTTGCAGTTTTAAATATCTGTGACCTGCAAAGATATTTGACAATTCAATCAACACTAAACAGTCTATTTTATTATCATGTATATCTTGACACTACCACTAAAATGTCTATTAACTCAGAGCAGGTTTTTATCACAGATTCCCAGTTTAGAATAGACATTTCTACAAGGCCGGATGCGATCAGACGCGTTTAATGACATATTAAAGCAAGTATGTAGGGTAACCCTCATCCCACTCGGTCCTGTTCGGTGCTGTTTCCCGAAACTTCCCGGAAAGGTTCGCGTCTGACGCGACAGAGGAGCGCCACACGTGATCCCTGAAAACCGAGTTCAGCCGACAAATTGCCCGACGACTCCGGTTCAACGCACTGAGGGTGATCGGAGTCTAGTCCCCTTCGGGAAAGTTCAATCTCAGGCGTCATGATTCACTTGACTCTGATTTGTTGGATCATTGTATTAAAGGCCTCTTTTGAAGCAAATCCGCGGAAATCTCACAACGTCCCACTATAAAAAAGGAATTTTTAGAACGCATGCTTCATCCTGGCATCTACCTATGGGGTCAAGGATGACAAAGTCAGGTTTCACAAGCATGAACAATGGAAAATGTGTCGTTGATCCGCTATATATATTAACAAGACATGCCAGCGTTTCTCGACATTCCTCTGCATCGCACAGTCAGAGATTAATTCATTCTTCTTTAATACCAACTATCCGTCATGTCGTTAACAACTTCCCAAGTTGACATTGTCAAGTCAACAGCCCCTGTACTCAAGATTCATGGAGAGACCATTACATCCTTGTTCTACAAGAACTTGATTGGCACCTACCCCGATCTCCGCAACATCTTCAACCTCAGCCATCAACACGATGGCGCCCAAGCCAAAGCTCTGGCTGGTGCTGTACTCGCGTACGCCACCTATATCGACAAGCCCGAATTTTTAGCATCTACAATCGAACGTATTGCCCAGAGACATGTCAGTCTGAAGGTTACGGAAGATCAATATGCTCTTGTTGGCGAGCAGCTTATCAAAGCCATTGGAGAAGTACTAGGCGATGCCCTCACGGATGACATCGCTGATGCGTGGACGGCTGCCTACGGTCAACTAGCCAATATCTTTATCAACCGCGAGAAGCAATTGTATCAAGAGGCCGGCGAATGGGATGGCTGGAGGAAGTTCAAGATTACCAAGCGTGAGAAGGAAGCAGATCTCATCACAAGTTTTTATCTGGCTCCATCTGATGGCAAGACACCCCTGCCTCCGTTCCGTCCTGGTCAGTATGTCAGCCTCCGAATCAATGTACCTGAGCTCGGTGGCATCTTCCAATGTCGTCAGTACAGCATGAGTCAGGCACCTCACAGTGACTACTACCGAGTCAGTATCAAGAAGGAGAGTTTCGCTCTGGAAGGAAAAGACGAACCTTTGCCCGGCACCGTCTCCAATCTCCTACATAACCACTATCAGGTTGGAGAGGAGATTGAGATGACATATCCTCGTGGCGAATTCTGGCTTGACATCGAAGATGATACAAAGGCAAATGCACCTCTCATTCTAATATCGGCGGGCGTTGGTGTTACACCCTTGATGTCCATGCTCGAGTCAGTTCTCAGCTCGCCTCAATCGAAGATGGCAAACAGACCTATCCTCTGGCTCCACGCAGCTAGAACATCGCAGCATATGGCTTTCCGAACACATGTTCGCAGTGTATCGGCGGGCCACGAGAACGTCGAGACTCTTATCTGGCTCAAGAACGTGGCCCAAAACGATAAGAAGGGCGAAGACTATGATTTCGAGGGACGATTAGACCTCGATGTTGTGTATCAAGCAAAGAAGGAAGAATTGGAAAACAAGGGATCTCAATTTTTTATTTGTGGACCTGCTTCTTGGATGGTAGCAACAAGAGATAAGCTACAAAGTTTAGGGGTTGCGCACGAGCAAATCAACATGGAGCTTTTTGGAACTGGCAGTATCAACCAGGAGTGAGGGGACATACGACTGAGCAATCAGACCAGGCAACAACAAACTAGAATGTAGAATTAGACAATTGACCATTTAGACTTTTCCTCTCTAAGGCATCTTTCCAAAGAGTCTTGAAAACAACAGGCAGTAATAGGGTCTGAGGCCATATAAACATCAGACTTGGAAAACGATCTTCTGGACCTTAGACTCGTTGAACAGGTCGTAGCCTCGAACTGCCTCTGATAGAGGAAGAATGTTGTCGAATAGGAAGCTGTACTCAGTCAGTTCAAGCCAGGCTCTTTGAGCATATCATTGACTCAAGGGTATGCATACCTGAGAGAATCCTGTTCTTGCTTGAGAACTTCCATTGCCTCAGAAAAGATACTTCTTACTGGGCACCGTCCCATTTGCAGACGAACATTTTTACTAAACTCAATTAGCTTCATTTAATACAACAAAGAAGTTAGACCTCACTTGTACGCGTCACTGCCTGACCAAGGGATCTGTTGCATGTTAGTAGAATTCATAGCTCTGCAAAGTATCATGACACATACCTCTGCGTTATGGACACCAATGCTGCTGATAGCACCGAACCACCGAACGAGGTCAAATGCTGTTCGAAGGGCTGGCGAGAGCCCGACCACTTCCACCACTATATCAGCGCCTCTGCCATCAGTAACTGACTTTACCTGTTCAATCATTTTGTCCCTGCTCTCCATGAAGTTGAGAGGCTCGGCACCAAGCTTCGCAGCCTGATCAAGTCTGCTCTGAACACTATCCACAGCAAATAGATGCTTTGGCTTCAGCACTGCCGCAGCAACAATGGCGCATAGTCCAACGGGACCACAGCCAATCACCACGATAGTCGAATCTTGCAGATCTAGCTTCGGCATCATCTCAACTCCGCTCTGGACACCGAAATAACCAGTGGGGAAGATATCAGCCATTAGGATAAGGGCCTGGTCGTGGATTCCCTCAGGGGCCTTGATCACAGTCCCGTCTGCGAACGGTACACGGACATATTCTGCTTGAGCTCCATCGAGATTGGGAGAACCAAGGGCTTGGCTCTTGACGCATCGTGCTGAGCCACCATTCTGACAGTAGTAGCACTCGCCACTGTGTAATGTTAATATTTGCATATGAAAGGCTCTGGTACCAAAAAGATAACTGCAGGGAATCTCACCAAGAAGCGGTAAAGGGGGAGACGACTTTGTCTCCAATCTTCACGGTCTTGACTTCAGAGCCCAAAGCAACAACAGTACCTGTAAATTCGTGACCCATGATAAAATCCGGTTCTGTTGGTTCAACGCCTCGGTACAAGTGTAGCTCTCTGATGTCTTGTCAGCCCTCTGCTTATGAGACGTTATTGTCAGATGGTACACACGATCCACACAAAGCAGTCATGTTGACCTTCACAATAATGTCCTGAGAATTCTGGACTTGTAGCAGTTAGATAAGTGTGACAATGAAGCGCATTACAGCATCCATACTCTGAGGAATTGGTCTGTCTTGCACAGAGATCTTATATGGGCCATTAAAAACCACAGCCTTCATCACTTCTGAGATTGCCATCTTCGTAGAATTGAGGGAGATTATAGGTGATGACGATTTGTTTTTGAAGAGCAGTTGTTTGTTTATCACGCGACGAAGAAAGTGACAGTAATAAATGCCTTTAAGTATCAACTGGTTTTTAGGCCCAACTTAAGTATGCCCATTGTTCTACTCATGCCGATAATTGTTTCTGCTGAGGCCGGAACTTTCTGATCTCCTAGGAAGTCTTTTAACAATTTGTATCCAATCAGCAACGCTTTTCAATAATCATGTGGGCGGAACTGTCTCTCGCTAAATATGGAAACCGAAGAGATTACGAGTATAATTGGCGCAAACTCAGTAAGTCTCCACCGTTCACGTGCTATTTCGGCTCTTCAAACTCCGCGGAACTTTCTTTCTCCGCCCTTAACTATGACACAATCAACAACTCATACCTTAATGACATCAGGTGCCCAGATTCGCCGAAGCCGTCGGGCTTGTGAGCCGTGTCGGTAAGTTCAGAGTTATTGTGAGGAGAAATTGGTCAGCTGACATATAAATGCAGTCGCAAGAAGTCAAAGTGCACTGGGGAGCGACCGATTTGCTCATTTTGTGAGCGACTTCAACTTCCGTGCAAGTATGCAGCAAGGGAAGCTCGTCGCAGGATAGCACCACCAAAGCCCAGAAAGCTCAGAAGTCAGACGCTTCCGTAATTCACTTTCATATTCTTTGCCTAACCGAAGTTGTAGGAAATCCACCAAAGACAGGGTCCAGGTTCTTGAATCGCAAATAGCGTCCTTATCTGAATTACTTAGGTAAGTCAAAAACCCCGTAGCGACATATCTATAAATAATAATGAGTCACTTGTTAGTTCGCGGACGAATAAAGAAGCTCAGGCTTCTGTACCTTCGCAGCCCCTTCCTTCAACGACAAGCTCGGATGGGAACCCTTTCTTAACTGGGCAGGCTGTTCCGAATGAGCGACAAACTGTCTCTTTCTCAGAAGCCCAGTACGAATCTTATTGTTACTCATGTACCATACGCTTGACTAATTCTGATCTCAGATCTGACCTGCCACAAGACGTATTTACTCACTTTCTACAAGTCTATAGTCAGACAGTGCATCTTCAACCTCTACCATTGTTTGACCTCGCCACCCTGGGAAGGAGACTCAATAATGCTCCTCAATATTTTCTTTATAGCTTCCTAGCTCTTATGCTCGAGTTCACTACTCATGAATACTTCCGGAACAAACACGCAGAGGCATCTAGCTATTACAGCCGCTCGGCAGCTACTACCATACAGCGACTTGCTGCTGAAGGAAAACACCAGGTTGAGATTGTTCAGGCTCTATGCATGATGGCATTGAGAGATATTGCAGGGAAGCGCAATGTGGTTTCCTTCGATGGATCTTACTAATGGTTCTTCAGGGAGTGATTTGCCCAGGGCATGGATGTCCATTGGCACAGCGACACGGCTGGAAAGTGTCCGTAATCTGTGGAAAAGCAACTCAATCCCCAACCAGGAATCAGCAGAAGAGAACAGATGTTATTGGAGCATTTACATGATTGAGGCCGTCTTTTTCCCTCACATACCACGGGCCCCAACACATGACCAGACTCGGAAATATCCTCCCAGTGTTGAGCCTCCGCCACCAATTCCACTAGATGCGAACGATTTCAATGCACCGGACTTCGATAATGCTGTTGGTTCATCTGATGACCTAGGAATCAACACGCACGCGGGGAGAATGATAGCAGTCTGGAGTCAAGTTGCCTGTCATCTCCATGAAATCAGACGTGGAGAGGTTCAGATACCCTGGCTGCCAGAGTCTAGGTACGCCAAGCTCAATCTTGCTCTTTTTGAGTACGAGGCTCAGTTCAACCAGAGACACCTGATGAGGAGTCTCTTCCCTTTTAAAAGAACTTCAGACGAGATACAAGCATACCGCGAGTATTGGAATCCATGGTTGACCACGCATTTAGTATTGCATGCGTCTCTCGCCTTATTGAACCACCCTTTCATTCACTTGGTGGCTTTACGCCGCAATAAAGGTATGAGCCAGTCCAGGTTATTCTTACAACAGGTCGTAGATCAAGCTCTCTTTCACTCTGGATGGGTATTCTGGCTTGTTGGAATATTTGAAGATATGAACATCGAGATATCCAATCCCCTCATCGGGTTAGCTGTTGCAGCAACATCGACAATTCCATGGCTCTACCAATTTGTGAAGAATGCCAAGGTTGCTAGCAAAGCCAGCCAGAATTTAGCCAAGGGACAGAGATTGCTACAACGCCTGTCGAAGACTTGGCCATGCATGTCACACAAAGTATGTTCCTCCACTACGAACCCGGTAGTTACTAACCGTAATCCCCAGCTGCAAGGCCTCCAACGACTCCAATCACTTGTCATTGGAAAGTCACCTGAAGCCGGTGCTGCTGATACCACGATTAATTTTCCACCGTCTATGATATGGGAACTTCTCGATCCGATCATTTATAATACCAGACTATCCACTGATCCTTCTGACCTATCCACAGAGGGCCTCCCTTACGTCAGTATACATGTCACAACAGACTTCTTGCATCCTCTAGCGGATGACGAAGGCGATCAGGCGTTGAGTCACTTCAATTGGGAAGACAGTCTCATGTATGGGAACGACCTGTTGCAGGACAATTACCCTGCATCACTTGTTCCCTTTGATTTCAATGTAACCTAGTCTCCCGTTGCAAGAGTGGCTATTTTTGTATCTCGTAGGTGACAATAGTGAATGGGAAAATTGCTAGTACCGGCACCGTTGAATAATGATATCGGGAAACGGCATTTAGCAGTTCCGATTAGTTTACCAGAACGGAATGTGTCGTGACCCATAACAACGCTAATTATAAGCCCGCCCATATCCATCACCTGTCAAAATCACGCAACAATAGAGCTAGCGCAAGGTCAAAAATTTTCGACAAGCCTCGTGATTTACGAAATGGCATGCAAAGTCCAGAGGCGATGATAATTATTGCCGTTAACCCGATCATGACAATTCGCTTAGCTTATCTTGCAGCGCCATCTACTGTGACGTAGTCACGATCTTCTGGAAAGCATCAAGTCGGCCCACTGTCAGAAGCAAATTACATGTGATGTTCGGGTTGGACTACCAAAACCTCGGGCATTAACAAATCACCAACGGACTTCTCAACAATCAGATCATATCGTGAGAAAGAGTTTGCTTGCGTCACGCAAACTGGAAATGAGGATAAATTAAAGGAGTTGGCCGTGGTTGGCGAAGTTATTCTTGATATAATCATCACACATAAATTCCACTATATTCCAATATCTTAAACATCAATTCGCTATTCGCTATGTATTACAGCAAAGGCAACTATGAAGCCTTTGCGCGACCACTCAAGCCTGAAGGTATTGAGTCCAAAAGGGCATGGATTGTCGGCTCTGGCCTCGCTGGTCTGTCAACCGCCGCATTCCTTGTGCGCGATGCTCAAATGCCAGGAAAGAACATCACCATCCTTGAAGAACTGAAGATCCCAGGCGGTGCCTTGGACGGCATCAAAGAACCCGAGAAAGGGTTCGTCATCCGCGGTGGCCGCGAGATGGAATCCCACTTCGAGTGCCTTTGGGATCTCTTCCGTTCTGTTCCCTCGATTGAGGAGGAGGGAGCTAGTGTTCTTGATGAGTTTTATTGGCTCAACAAGAGAGATCCGAACTTCTCGCTCCAGCGCGCTACGATCAATCAAGGTCAAGATGCAGAGACTGGGAAGCTGTTTACTCTGACCGAAAAGGCCCCAGTCAGAGATGACGAGGCTTTTTCCTTGCTACTAGAGCTGAAGTTGAGAATAAGCGCATTGACGAAGTCTTCAGCGAAGACTTCTTCAAGAGCAACTTTTGGCTCTACTGGCAGACCATGTTTGCTTTTCAGACCTGGCACTCTGCTTTGGAGATGAAGCTGTACCTCCATCGCTTTGTCAACCATATCAAAGGCATGCCTGACTTTTCGACCCTCAAATTCACCAAGTACAACCAATATGAGTCTCTTGTGCTGCCATTGCATAAGTGGCTCGAGGATCAGGGTGTTGTATTTCAGTACTGCACCGAGGTTCAAGATGTCGACTTCAACATTGGGGAGAATAAGAAGACTGCAACTTTCATTCATTGGATCAGAGATGGAGAGAAGGGTGGTCAGTCTCTCGGAGTAAACAACCTCGTCTTTATGACTATTGGTTCGTTGACGGAGAACTCTGGCTTGGGCGATCAACATACCCCAGCTAAACTACATGATGGTCCAGCTCCCGCCTGGGACTTGTGGCGTCGCATCGCAGCCAAAGACCCCTCTTTCGGCCGCCCAGAGGTTTTCTGTGACAACATCCCTGCGACAAAGTGGATGTCAGCAACTGTCACGACTTTAGACAAACGTGTTCCCGAGTATATCCAGAAGATCTGCAAGCGAGACCCATTCAGCGGAAGAGTCGTAACCGGAGGTATTGTCACAGTCCGGGATTCTAGCTGGATCATGAGCTGGACGGTCAATCGTCAGCCTCACTTCAAGAACCAGCCCAAGGATCAGATTGTTGTTTGGGTCTACGGCCTTCTTGTCGAGAAGAACGGCGACTACGTTAAGAAGCCTATGCAAGATTGCACTGGCGAGGAGATCACCCAGGAGTGGCTATATCACATGGGAGTCCCAGAGAACGACATCCCTGTTCTTGCGGCTGAAGGCGCCAAATGCGTTCCAGTAATGATGCCATATGTCACATCTTTCTTCATGCCACGAAAAGCAGGGGATCGTCCCGACATTGTTCCAGCCGGAGCAGAGAACTTTGCCTTCCTTGGGCAATTTTCAGAGACGACACGCGATACTATTTTTACTACAGAATATTCCGTTCGTACGGCTATGGAGTCGGTCTATCAGCTTACTGGAGTGGACCGTGGTGTTCCAGAGGTATTTGGTTCGACTTATGATGTGAGAGTTTTGCTTGATGCAATGTGTCAGTTACGAGATGGCAAGGAATTGGCGACTTGGCTGCCAGAGCGTATTCGAAGGTTTCTTGTCAACAAGTTGGAAGGATCACAGATTGGCCAGTTGATGCATGAGTATCATCTTATTTAGTTAATTATTGTCGCTTAGAGCATATGTATCTATAGAGTCAAATATTCTCGTTATTAAAATATGGTCTCGTGGTAAAATATCTCGAGATCGTATAGCGTTTTAATTCAACCTCCGTGAAGTAACGGAGATGAGTCCCAGCCTCAAAGCGCCTCATTGCCTAATACCACTATAGATTAAGAACGAACCTCTAGTATCCGGCTGGTTGTTATGCAAGGGATGTATTAGAGGTCCTACGATGTCTTTCATTGTAGATGCAAAAACAATTCCAACTCAGTAATTAAATATAAATAATACCATCTGTGACTATCTAGTTTAATTAGTTGTGATGGCTAAGTAAAGTAATAGGACTACAGTCCAGGAATTGCGCTTCGCCTGCTACGACGTTTAATAAACAGGGTTCGGCCACAAAGCACAAAGCTTACCCTAATTCAGGGGACCGTGAGATAGAGGCATGCCAATTCCAGCAATCCCGCCAATTCCCCGAGTTTATTTTTATGCTTATTAATTGTTTCTGCTTTGAGGTGTATTCGCATCACGCGCTGAAAGCTGCGGGTTTAGAACTTTGGCATACACTAAGAGGAGAGGCAGCTAAACAGAAGTCAGTTTGCTATAGATGTCTAAACTTTTATAGATGCCATTTATTTATTTAATAATTAAGCCGTATATCCGGATAAAGGTGCCTCTTTTGTATTAGGGCCTTGGTTTTAAATTATACTTCTTTCGGAGAAATCTTACTAATAACTTCTAATTATATTATTATAAGTAATACTAATATTTTATATATTTATTTTACCAAGATAATTTATTACCTAGTTATTAAACTTTAATAAGTATAAAGTTAATTTTAATATTTAATAAATATTTAATTTATTTTTCTCTTAACTTAAACACTTTTAAAGCAGCCTTATATTAAAATATATCCTTTTTCATACTAATTCCTAAATTAATAATTAATATAAGTTTTATATAAATATTATAATAGTGGGTTTTCTAATTATTATAAATTAAGCTATACTAGGTTTATTATTAATAGATTATATAAGGTATAATACTAAGTATTATTAAAGTATTATATTTCTTAATAGTAGATTTAATATATATTAGGCTTAATTAATATAAAGAAGTCTTATTAATAGCTAGAAAGCTAAAATCTATAAAAGTATAAATAAATATATTTTATATATTAGAGGTAGTTATATAAGAGTAATATAATATAAGGTTATTATTAGTCCTTAAATAATATAGTCTTAGAGTGCTATTATTCTTATATTTATTAGTTTTTGCCTAGTTAGTTACTTAAGATAGGGTTTTTATAGGGGTATATATAATATAACTACTAGAGTTATAATATAAAAAGGCAGTAATTTAAATTAGAAATACCTTATTATATATAACGTAGTTCATAAGCGAGTTGGCCACCCAAGCGAATTGGCCAGCATACTCTTCACCTTAAAAGCTATTTTTTAAGTAATTCTTATAAATTCAAATTAGACTTAAAATAGCTAAAATTTAAATAGCGTATATATAAGTCCTAAAGTAAGCTATATTAATTTTCCTAGATTTTTAAAAAAATCCTATATAGCTATAAACTTTAAAGTCTATTTACACTGTAAAATACACTGTATTTTAAGGTTTTCTATATAATCTAAAATACCTAAAAATCTTTAAAAAATACTTCCTAATAAAATTAATTATACTATTTTAGGGATACTTTTTATTTAATTTTTAGCTAATTTATTTAAGCTTTGGAATACTATAGGGTAAGCTATTATTAGCTGCACAGTATGCTGGCCAACTCGCTTGGGTGGCCAACTCGCTTATAAACTACGTTATTTAATTATTAAAGTTAACTATAACTTTAAGTTAATTTAACTTTTATTAACTAATTTATATAAAAGTTAACTTAATTCCTTTAATATAACCCTGCCTTTACCTTATATAAATTTAATATTATATATAAACTCCTTTAATTTTAATTTTATAATCTTAGATTATAATTAACTTCTTACTTTTATATAAAAAGGAGGATATAAAGTACTTAATTAGCCTTAATAATTATACTCTTAAGCCACTTTTTATATTAAGCTAAGTTACTTATAAATATAATAAGCAAAGCTGCCTTTTTTACCTTAAGAAATTAACTTTATTATAAGGCTTTTTTTAACTTTTTTAATTTAAATAGCTTTTTAACTAACTAGGTTAAAAATATTATATTATATAGGTAATTTAAATTTATATAATTAATTAGGCTAATTAGGTTATATTTAAAAATAATTAATTTTAATTAGGCTTAATTTACCTCTTAAAGAGAAGTTTATTTTAATAGCTCTAGCTGTTTTATATAATATATAATAATTTTTACCTTTAATTTACTTTAATATTAATTTAATTATATTAATAAGATTATAATTAGTTATATAATAGCCTTAATTAGGCTATAGGCTATTATATAATATTATATTAATAGTTATAATTAATATTAATAAATATAATTAGAAGTAAAAAGAAAGTTAATTTAAAGAAAAAACTTAGGAAGTAAAATAAATAAATTAGGTATAGTTTTAAAAAATTATTTAAAGGCTAATTCTTTAAGTAACAAAAAAAAGAAAAGTTACCCTAGCTCCTAAGAGTAGGCTTATAACTAGTATTAATACTACTTAATTAAGGTAGTAATTATACTACTAAGGCTAATAAACCTTATATAATTTTAAATTTCTATAATAATAGCCTATTATAAGGGTCTTATTATTTAAGCCTTTATAGAAAAGTTAACAAGCTTAATAGCCTTATATAAGGCTAAGAATAAGGAAAAAGAAAATATTATTTATAATATCCTTAACTTAAATACCTAATTTATAGATTATTATAAACCGTATTTTCTTATAAGGAGAATAATATATATCTTACCCTTATTTAGGTATTTAATTTATTCAAATAATATAATAAGGTTATAGTGTTAATACTAAGGTTTTATTAAAAGCGGGGTTAGATGGGAAATGTATTAAGACTTTTGCCGACCTGTTATATGCAAGTCTACCCTATAGAGGCTAGCCCTCCCTCGGCTAAAAAGCGGCGCCGCCAGAGCCTAATCTTAACTCTCTTGGCTTATCTGCCAACACTGCTTAATGAAACCCCTCTTATCCTTCATTTATTCTCGCACTTCTCGGATCATACAACAATATGCCTCAAAAACAGCCACTACGCCCAAAATCGCGGGATGAATTTGGGATTGCAATCCTCTGCGCTCTCACGCTCGAGGCTGACGCTGTTCTTACCCTGTTTGACCGCCACTGGGACGAAGATGGCAGTCATTCTTATGGTAAAGCTCGTGGTGACCCGAACGCGTACTCAACTGGTGTTATCGGGCAACATAATGTGGTTCTAGCACATCTTCCTGGTATGGGTAAGATTACCGCAGGACAGATTGCATCTTTCTGCCGTATGAGCTACGTAAATGTTAGCTTGGCACTTGTTGTCGGCATTTGCGGTGGGGCACCATTTTATGGGAAAGCAAGAGAGGAGATCCTGCTTGGAGATGTGATTATTAGCACTGGCGTTGTGCAATATGATTACGGCTCGCGTTATCCAGACATGTTCAAGGAGAAAGATACTCTGGACGACGCTCCTGGAAGACCGGGTCTTGAATTAAGGAGTCTCTTATCAAAGCTGAAAACAAAAAGAGAACATGGAAAGCTACAGACTGCAACTCAGAACTATCTCCAGCAGGCATCAAACGAAACGACGAAGTCAGCTGGCCGCCCTAAAGGTTTATATGACAATCTCTTCCCGGCCGAGTATCGTCACAAACATCAAGAGCCTTCAAGATGTTCTATCTGTGCTGACTGGAAAGGAAAGTCAGATCCTGTCTGCGATGTTGCTCTTGGATCGACCTGTGAAAAGCTCGGATGTGATATTCAACAGCGTCTCTTCCGACGTCGACTGGGCGAGGTTAAAGAAGGGAACGAGAAGGAACGCATCGACTCTAATAACGAAACTCCGTTTCCAAGGATTCACTTCGGGAAATTTGCCTCAGGAGATATGGTCATCAAGTCAGGGGAATTTCGTGACCAGCTTACGACCAGTAAAGGCGCTATTGGGTTTGAAATGGAGAGTGTTGGGGTCTGGGAAATCTTTCCGTCCGTGGTTATTAAGGGGGTATCTGATTATGCCGATAGTCACAAAAATGACGATTGGCAAGATTACGCTGCTGCATCTGCTGCAGCATGCACTAAAGCATTTCTTAAATACTGGGATTCAACGAAAGAGTAAGCGAAATTCTTATTATCTCTTGCCTCTTCTCAACAAAATAAAGCTGATCAACAATAGAGAGATGGAATTAGAAAAAGAAAAACAGAAGCTTCGAGAGACTATTATCAAAAGCCTTCATTTCCCAGAAATAAACGAAAGAAAGAATGACCTGACGCCCCCAGCCCCGACCACATTTCAATGGGTCCTTCAAGCCCGCTCTGGGGATTCTGTTTTAGAATCGGAGGAATGCTCAGATCAAGAAGATAGAGAGGCTCAAAACCAAGACCAGGGGAAACTCCCCAAGGATGCTTTATTTGGAAAATCATACAGAACCCAAAAGGAAGACTCGAGTGGTGTTTTCAAACCAGCTGATGACCGAAGCCAAAGCTCCTATGACGGTTCGTTGGACTCTGGCGATTTCGACTCTGACGACGACGATAACGATGACGAACTTTTTCCCTCCTCACCTTCAGATGTAAAATGGGATAGCTTTACAGACTGGCTTGTTTCTGATCAGCAAATCTACTGGATTAGTGGAAACCCGGGATCTGGGAAAAGCACCCTTATGAAGTATCTATCGGAAAACCGCAAAACTTCGAAGTACTTGACGAAGTGGCGAAAAGGTACTGTTATTCTGTCGCACTTCTTCTGGAGACCAGGAACCCGGATGCAGCAATCTTTCAAAGGACTACTATGTTCGTTATTATGCGACCTGCTCTCTAAAAGCCCTGACTCTGTTCAGATAGTCCACGACATGTCTATGAAAGCCCAGAGGCTTTCAACATCTGATTGGAGCCAACAAGAACTAAGCAAGATCTTGCTTGACTATTGCAAGCATTCATCGCAGCCGATATGCTTATTTGTTGATGGCCTTGATGAAACTTTGCAAGGACAAGATGCATTCAATACTGTGCAGTTCCTGAAATCTTTGACTTCCTCGAAAGCCAGTGTCAAAACCTGTGTTTCAAGCCGACCCGAGCGCCTTTTTCGACTGCATTTTGATACTTGCCCCAGTCTTAAGATGCATGAGTTAACACTGTTCGACATAGCTAGATATTCCAAGGATGCCATGGTTAAGTCAACACTGTTGAAACCTCGAGGTGCCAAGCTTTCTGATCTAGCATTTCACATATCTATGGTATCTGATGGTATTTTCCTTTGGGCGGTACTGGTTACGCAATCTTTGATCCGGGGCATAAACAATGGAGATTCCAGTGAGCAAACCTGGGAACGACTATTGTTAATGCCCCAAGATCTCATGGATTTGTATCACGATATTCTGTCACGATCATCTCCAGATCGTCCTATATATAAGAAAGACATTTCCCTCATCCTGAACTTGCTCTTTTTAGCTGCACCATCGGAAGCGGAAGGTGGAACATGGCCCATAACACCATTCATGCTCATGATGGCCACGAATTCTCACCTTTTGGAAAGATATGTTGACCGCGGTGATACTATAAAGGAACACAAGCTGAGGTCCAAAGTTAAAAGCATGAAGGACATCTTGGAAGCTGCATTTGCTGGACTGGTGGTAGTCAAGTGCGATCGCCACTCACACCAGAAAAGTGATATCATTGAGAAAGTAGCCTTCCCACATCGCTCTGCCAGAGACTTTTTACTTGACACGGTCGAAGGTCGGAACCTTTGGCAGCTTTGTGATATTCCCCAAGAAGAGCTTTTGGTGCGGTACTTTAAATCACTGATAGCAGACGGCCGGCTTTGTACCGAGAACCCTGATTCGAAATTCTCTCGGGGGGTTGACATTCGTGACTTGCTGTCAAATATGTTCAAGTGGGAACAAAAGTACAGCTGCCCTCAGGATGTCATAGCATCATTACTGGAGCTTGCAAGAGTGTGCTTCCTTCGGGGTTATCCGAAACATAGGTGGGGACACCGTCCTGAATTGAAACCTCGATGTGCCAAATTTCAATTTCTATCACATGCAGTCTGCGGCGGAAGCCTCCGTTATGTTCGTGGTATTTTGGACGAACAGGGAGCTACTGCCCTGGAGGACATGTATCGCCTTCTCTTTAGTCTCTGCAATCCTGGGACTTTTGATATAAGAGCAATGAAACTTATAGAGTACATCCTGGAACAGGGATATAGTCCCAACTGGAGTACAGTCAATACCCCGACGACGACGGGCCATCAGCTTGTGGCTAGTCCGTGGTTCAGATTTCTTATCAATCTTTTGGATGCCCCTTGGAGCTTTTTTCCAGACAAGCCAGAACCAGAACGAGGCCGCCTGATTTTGGAAACTATTCAGATGTTCCTTAAGTCAGGTGCGAGTTTAGAGTCAATTTTCCCAGTTGTGGTCCGAGTCACAGGTATTAAGGAGCCTTCAATGCGCATTAATTTGGCCAACTATCTTACCTTTCCGCCGGGCGCATTACTCGAGCAGTACATGGTCTTCGAGGTAAATGCAAAGGCAGTCATCGATCTTATAATAAGGACTATGTCTCTTGTGCAACTAACACAAAATGCTGCGCTTCAGCCTGGCCATTTAGCTGCTAGTTCTCATGTAAAAGCATTAGCATTTATTGATACAGCTGATCCGAGCCTATTTGTTATTGAGCACGAGATAATTTCAGATATGTTTGGAAAAGCCTTCCAATTTGGATTCTTGCACAGCAGACTTTCTCCTGATTCTGAAAATTGGAACATGCTGTATAATACATTCACAGAGGTCATGACGACATGTCATCCTCTTTGCCCGCTGGTGGAAAAGGATTACTGTTGGCGAGGAGTTCTGTTACGAGTAGTTGATGATTGGTCTGATGAAGATGATTTATAGCTATCTGACCCTACTAGTTATTATAATAGTAAATTAGTCAATTTAGCTTTTTTTTTAGAATTCTTTTGCACTGACTGAGTCTAGTGTTTGACGGATGCAGGTCTCAAGTACTCACAAAGTCGTGATGCCACCTTGAACAAACTCAAGGCGACTGGCTGGAAAGTCGCCCTAGGGGCTGATGTACGCCTCCGTTCTGTACCTCACATAGCTTGACTGACATTTATCAGATGGCCCGCGGAACCTTTCGTGCCATGATCGCTGTGATCCATCCCTGTCGTGTCACAGGTGTTTGTAACTCCGAACAAATTTATGCCGTCTTTAGTAACTACCTCACCGCCTCGTATAAACTTCTCCTTGGCCCCATCATCCCCATACTCAACCGATGGAGAGACAACCTCGACCTGATCACAAAGTCTACTGGCTACGTCATGACTGCTACAGACGAGGTCAAAGGAGCCTTTAATGACGTTGAGCCGACCCTTAGTGGCTATTTATGACTCAATCTGTAATTGCTGAACTATTGCGGGAATGATCGCCCGAATGTGAAAAGGTTCATGACAAATGTTCAGACCGTTATCACTTTGTCCGACAAGCTTAGTACAGCTAGGCAGATATTCAGCTTCAACACCAAGGCAAGCAACTTGTTGGGCGATGTCAACAAGCTCAGGTCGAACTGGGCTTATATCCCTCCAGCCAATGAAATGATCAGCAGGATTCGGAACAACGAGATCAAAGTCGCCAAGGATGTCTTCAAGTTTATGCCTGTCGTTAATGGGATGTCAACTACTTCTAAGAAGGTCGCCAATGAGCTTGCCCCCCTGAAGTCGTTTGCCACTGAATATCTGGCGGATTCCAAAGCTCTTCATGAACTGATCACTAGTATGTTGGCAATTGACTGGGAGAAGGTCAATCAGGCGGAGTTTGATAACGGTGACCAAAGTGGCTATTACGTGCGCAATGGCCTCATCTCGATCCAGGATAACATCAAGAAAGAGTTGGCTGAGGCAGTCAAGGTCTACTTCTGGCTCATTCGGGCAACAGACTCTCAGTTGAAGGACTTCACCCTGACGAATGGTCGCTGGAAGATGGAGTATGGCACCGTGGCTTACCAGCGATGGAGCACCATTGATATTGACATGCCGTGTACCAAGATGACCAGCAAGACGGAAAAGAAGGATGGTCTGACGAAGACATCCAACCAGTATCGGACCTACTGGAAGTGTCACTTTGGTCCACACACGTCTCAGTATCAGGCAGTTCATGTTCCTTATGTGAGGATGTATGAATGATCTGAGGGAGATGTCAGCTTGGTCCAAGCCAGTACACCTGGTCTAGCCTGAACTGGCTATGCAAATCAGGTCATGTCCATGGCTTTCAAAGGCCGTCTTGAAAGGCTCTCAAGGTTGATATTCCATTCCCAAATATTTCAGGGTAGCTTTAGTGTTCAAACTTGATTACAGTACATCAGTCACCTTGACATTGTATTGGTCAATAATGGCTACAATTTAATACGATTTGTGAGAAGATATACTTTTATTGATGTGGTCCATAAGCGTGATCCCGCGCAGTGCTTCATTAAGCAGATGATGCCGTTGTAGCTTGACTGGGAGAAGATGTGGCTGTTGCTGTTTGCGACGCGGTTGCACTGCCACTAGGCTCATCATCGTCGTCGTCTCCAGAACCACTACCGCCACCCTTGACAACCATGGCCTGAACAATCTGGCCAGCCTTGTTAAAGACAATGTTAACAAGAGCACTAAGCTCCTTATACTCATATGTCCTTTGTGTAAGACCGTTGTTCAGAGTCTTCTCATCGCCAGTGAAAGTCATGTTTTGCTTGTAGTTTCCGATAATCGAGCTAACAACATCGCTGCCCGTTTTTGTGACTTCTTGTACAATGTTTCCAAGGTTGTCAATGAGGAAATTGAGTTTCGTGTCGCCCTGGGTGATAGATCCAAGTAGACCATCTACAGCGCCGATAACGCCTTCGACGATGTCGCCGACCGAGTCGAGCAAATTGATGAGAGCCGGGTTCAAATCGAGGGAAGCCAGAGTACGGTTAACAATCTCGACTAAGTTGCCCAAACGGACAACGAGCTCAAGTTCGGCCTCTACATCTGCGATCGTGATGTTGACTTTGTCGATGCCAACTTGGATACCTGCATTGATCTGGACAAGCTTCGCGATATCCGCGTTGAGGTTGATATCTGCATGTAGGTTGTCGACGTCTAGCTCAATGCGGCCGACAGAGAGTTCTGGGACTTTGAGATGAACATCGGGAGGACCAAGTGAGGAGTTGCTTGAGCCGCCTCCTCCTCCCGGTGCAGCTGTTGGTTGGGCTGTGCTGTCGCTACTGGCATCATCACTCCCAGACGGTGAGGCTGTTGGGGGGATTGCGATGCTCTCTGCAGTCGTAGCTGGATCTGTTGAATCAGGTATTTGGGCAATGCCCAGACTGAAAAGGTGAGCCAGGATCAGAGGCTGAAAAATGGAGAGACGCATATTGACGTTTGGTAGGAATCTCTTTGGAAGAAGGTGATGATGTTCGATGCTCTAACGGCGGGACAGTTATGGTATGTCGAGACATTTCTTACTCATCGTCCACCGCCAGGTCTTTGATAATTTACCCCATGGCATAAAGTGGACCTTTGTCACACGGCCCTTGGAACCAGCGCAATCTCCCGTCGCATCATGAGCGCTCGGCCCTATGAGCTTATTAGGATGGTTATATTGCGGCCGTTATCCGTCCTTTCAGCTACAAGCGATGAAAAAACAGGATTTTCGTAATTGGAAAGAAATTACTGATATGCTTTACGGGGTAATCGATCGAGATTGAGTTCATGCATTGACGTAGTGACAGGGGTCTGTCGGAAATACAGCCCTCTCAGGCTTCCAATACGCCGAATATGGCTCCACTCGTTGTGATTTCCCCTGCATCAATGAAACCTCGGAGGCTGGAGATCAGGGCCGGAACTTTCCTACCGGAGTTGCTGCTGTTTCAAGTTCGCTTACCGTCGAATCTGGGCTGTCCAACCAAGTTAGATTGAGCAATATATCACTGTTTTTTAGCAGGGATCTTTGGTATTACAAGCTTGGTTGGGATGCTCTGTCAAGGAGGGTCGCTTGTGCTTTTTTTTTCTATTCTACGACTTGTGCCCTTTCTGAAGGGTATCTCATTTTAGCCTGCGCAGCTGTCTCACTCATCCTCACTCTCTTTTCACTGGCAGCAAACTCAACCTCACAATGAAGCATTGTTCAGTGTTTGGCGCTTTGGCTTTGGCCTCGTTTGCAAGCTTTGCGACTGCCAAAGCTAAAGGCGACGGCTACTATGGCTATCGTCTGAACCGTCGAGGCGATGATGAGTCCGCTATCTACGAGACCGAAAACACCAACAGCGGTATTGCGCCTCTCAACGAGGAACCCGACGTCTACCTCAACGCCAATGTCTCAGTAGGCGAGATCTCTATCGAGGTGCAGAACATTACTGCCAAAATCAACTTAGACGCAAAAGTCCTCAATCTGCTTAATTTCAACGCTGGTGTCGATCTCGGTATTGATCGTGTGAAGCTCGGCATTTACAACGTCACAGCCAAGGTCGAGCTTGAGGCCCGTCTTGGTAATATCCTGCGCATGGTTGATGATGTCCTTGAGAGTATCGACCTGAACCCAATCATTGCCACTCTCGGTGATACTGTCAAGGACATCGTAGATGATGTTGGCGATGCCGTTGGCGGAATCAGTGGAGGCAATGGATCTGGCGAAGATGCTGAGGCTTTAGAGAAGAGAGATCTCACTGCGCGTCTCGAGAACAATATTCTCTACTCCGTCAACGACTTTTCAGGCTCGACAAACAGGAACCGCGTCTTGACACAAGACGGCTTTTTGTATGATATCTACCTAAACAACAACGGAGTTGAGAGGCGTCGCAAGGAAGTTGGGTTCTACAGCAAAGACATGAAGTTTACCGGCCACAATAAGACAATCACCGGAGACGAAGGGGTGGAGTACGAGCTGCAGTATACATATGCACCGTATCATGGGCTCAGTGCTTATTGTAACATCTATACCGATCAGAGTGGAAAGGTGTTGAGAACAAAGATTGTTGCTGAGGCGGAGGGTGGAGGTGCTGCGACCATTGTGAATAAGGAGGAGGAGATTTAATTATTGTTATTAGGAGTACTGTAAACACTATTGCGGTTTCAAGCTCAACGGAAATGCCTAGGCTAACAAGGTGCGCCAACTATATGCCTAAAAGATAGTGTATTTACAAGTGCTATTACTTGGTAAGACGAGGTGTAAAGACAAGGTGAAGGTTTGGGGTTGCCAATGTAAACGTATCCATCTTGGACTTCAAGAAACCCTCTTGTGTCTGGCCCTCACCAAGCCTCACATCGAACGCCCGTACAATATGTGCTATAACATATCTCACCTCCATCAAACCAAGCTGCTTCCCAACGCAGGAATATCGCCCTTCTTAGAGTCAGTATAAGTTGAAAAGATATGGATCTATAACATTACCAATTGAGAAAGGTGCATAGACCGTCTTGTCTTTGACCAACTCGGGAGATGTAGTCCAACGCTCAGGGATATACTCCGATGGTCTCACGAAATAGCGTTCATCTGATGCAACCTGGTTAGTTGCTTGTCCACAGATACGCGTGCAGAAAACAACTTACCTCGCTGGACTGTATGCATGGGAACCTGGACAATTGTATTGCCTGGTATGAAAGTGTCCCCCACCATCAGTCCCTGCGGAGGAGTGACTCTCTGCAAACCCGAAGGGACAGGCGGATGCAAGCGAAGCGACTCATCGATGACGGCATTCAAATGGATGAGATTGGAGAGTGATGTATGGTCTGCGTGTTCTCTATCGCTGAAGTACATGTCAATCTCATCTCTCAGCTTGATGATCTGAGAGGGATTGGTCGCCAGCTCGAAGAGAAGACCAGCCAATGTCGCAGAGGTCGTGTCGCTGTAATCCAGTAAGTCCCAAAGCGGCTCAGGTGGCTGCAGATAACATGGAGTATATACCTTCCAGCAACTGCGATCAAATAAGCTTCGGCCTCAACATTAAGCTTTGCTTGGTGTGTCTTTGGACTGCGCTCGTATTCATCGAGGATCCAAGCGAAGACATCGGGGTTATCAGGCTTCATCTACTCGTCTTCCACGTTAGTCCAGTCACAAGGTTGCTCAGAGAAAATAGTGTACCCTTGATCGTTCCTCAACCTGACTCTCAATCCACGCCCAGAACTTTCGATCCTCAGCACTAACTGCGGGGATGAGCTTCAGGATGGGGATAATCCATGAAATATGCGCAAGAGCCCCAACCATCTTCATTGAGTCGTGTAGTGACGACAGGAAATAATGATTCACACCGTCACGTAACATGTTGAAGGACTTGCCAAATGCAAGATCACCCATAACGTCGAAGCTGTAAAAGTTCAACCAGTTCGAGGCGTTGATAGTCGTGCCTTGCATCTCATTAAGACGATCGAGTAATTGTGTAGTATATTTCGTGACGCGAGGCTCGTAGTCCCGTAGTGCTTCCTACTTGTTAGCTGGTCAACAGATAAATAGATCAAGAGAATTGCTCTGACATTTGGAGCTCAGGGCTCTGTCCCAAATCTTTCGTCTGTTGCTGTGCTCTTTGTGATCGCGAATCATGTGTAACGAGACACGAGGGTGGAGAATATTGTAGAATGGGCCTTTGGTGCATGGGGATTTGGCAGAGTAGATCGCATCGATCGCCTTTGGATGGATAATGGAAAGTTGTGTTGGTCCTAGAGGCAAAAGCTTAGTTTGACGTCAGAAGCTGAAAAGGAGGATACTGACCTAATCTAACAAAATCACCATATTTTTGATGGAGCTGCTCAACTTCTTCATAGAGGTGCGCATTCTTGGTAGTGAGGTAGGTCGGATAGAAGTTTGAGATTCGAGCGCGGAGTGGCCCAGGGAACTTGTTCAAGGGATGGAAGATCATGCGATAACAGAGGATGCTGGTCAAAAGTCCGAGTATGTGAGCACCTTCGAGCAAAAGAACGGATACAGCTGAAAGATTGGTGTCATGTTGCCATCCCTTGAATTCAGCCAAGCGCAGCAACCCAATCACAATAATGGGTAATGTAGCATAGGCCTGAAAGATGCGAAGTGCAAGCAAGTCCCATTCTCCCTTACGGTAGAAGAGAATGTGTAGGAGACAGCCACTGGCAAACGAGACCACAATGGCCTCAAAGCTTTTGGGTTCAACCATCATAATGTGGTCCATGTTGATAAAACAGTATAATGAGAATAGCGGTTTGAAAGGAACATAAGAGAAGGTTGATCCGGTCAATGCAGGTGAAAGGGCTGTAAAGGGGCGATATAAGACGGGGATCTCATAACCATGGTGGTGATACAAATGCTGAATCAGGTGAACCAAGCCAAGGGTTGTTTTGTGGCATGGAATTCGGCCTCGGCAACTTTCATTCGTTAAACTAAACTTGCTAAAGGGGACAAGCTGAGGATCGCAACGCGGGGTCATCCTAAAAGGCATAGCAGAAAGATTAGCGCGTTATGGGGAATTGCGGGGAATCTGGGGAAGAGTGGACTGAATGAACTTGTGAAGGTGCTCTGATATGTAAAGTCGATTCGTGAGTGGTTCAATTTGTGCCGGTAGCCGTGGGCCGTAAATGGTGTCTCACTACCGTCACTAAGACCGAGCTGCCACATGCACTCAACAACTCGCAAAGGAGCACTGGTATACGCAGCCGGCCTATTCTTTTTGGGATACCTGGCCCCAAGCCTCTAATGTCAACAGCCTTTTAGGGAAGGGAAGCTGTAAAAGGTACTCTGAAACTGCATTGTAAGTTATTCAGGACGTAGCGGTTTGGCATTTACAACATTATTCTAGGTGTTAAAAATAAGCTTTGAATCTGTTTTCATTTTGCCGCTACTTGTATAGTGACTCTACTTGGTTCTCTTAATAAAATATGTCTTAGAGTTGCAATAGCCTCGCAGTCCATCAACACCCCATTCGCGTCCTAAGCCACTGTTTTTGTGACCCCCGAACGTAGCTGTAGGCTCAATAGCTAGATGCTCGTTGAACCAAACACTGCCAACATCAAGTCCATCAGCGATGCGCATCCCAAGCTCTTCATCAGCCGTCCAAACTGAAGCTCCCAAGCCCATGTCACTTGAGTTAACACGAAACAAGACCTCGTCTACTCCAGACCACTTCAGCAAAGGCACCACTGGCCCAAAGGGCTCTTCGGTGACGATTTTGCTATCATCCGGTGGGTTATCCACAACGGTAGGTTGGATAAAGAACCCTTTCTGCAAACCCTCTGACATGTCTCCGCCCTTCAACACAGCATAATTGCTTTTTGCTATTTCATCGAGGTGTACCTTGACACGCTCAAATTGGAGTTCGTTCTGAACTGGTCCCATGAAGGTGCCATCTGCGAATCCGTCGCCGACTTTGAGCTGCAATACATGCTTGATGAAAGAGGCCTTGAAAGTTTCATATATGTCTTGATGCACATAAATGCGCTTGACAGCAATACAGATCTGGCCTGCGTTCATAAATGCGGCCACTGCGATTTGTGAAGCGGCATTCTCTATGTCTGCATCTGCACAGACAATCGCAGCATCGTTTCCTCCGCTATCTCATGTGAGCTGTTGTGTACTGGGAAGGGGGCCGCAGGTCAGGTTGGGTATACTTACAGCTCCAGAGTAACTCTGGTCAAATTCTTGCTGGCGCTCTCCATGACCTTCTTACCCGTAGCTGTCGAGCCAGTAAAGCTGATCTTGTCAATGCCTGGGTGAGCCGTCAACATGGGACCTAGATCATCGCCTCCGCTTAAGACCTGTACTACTCCAGGTGGGAAGAATCGCTGTGCAAGCTCGACTATTTTAATACCGCAGTAGGGTGTGAAGGGAGAAGGCTTGACGATGATACAGTTGCCTGCCATCAGTGCTGGACCAAGCTTTCCGCACAGAAGCATAATGGGATCTACACCGAGTTAGCTCGAGACTTGGAGACGAGATATCAAGACGTACAATTCCATGGGACTATTCCAACAACCACTCCCAGAGGGACATAACGAGTGAAGATGCGTCTCTCTGGGTCGATGTCAACCTCGTCCACGGGCATATCAAGCTCGCACGTCCCAGCAAGCCAGTGAGCTCCACGGATAATCTCATGGTCGGCAAACATAGTCTGCAGCGAATCAGTCAGCTCTCTCAGGCCAACACCCAAACCGAAATTTTAAACTTACAGGCTTTCCCTGCTCCGCTATAAGCAGACGCGCGAATTCTGCTTTCTGTGCCAACAGCGCAGCTGCCAAGCCCTTGATCTTCTCCTTCCGAACCTCAATCGGCGTCATTTTCCAAGTTTTGAATGCAGAGCGGGCCTCCTGTACGGCATCTTCAACGTCTGCTTGGGTTGACACAGGACAGGGTGGCAACGCCTCGCATGTTGAAGGGTTGATACCATGTCGTGTGACCGCAGTACCTCTGGCTTGGCCATTGATAATGTTGGAAAAGGTTGAGAAATCCATGTTCTCCAGATAAGTAGTAACAGCCATTCTAGTTTCCTATAATTGGTAGATGTGATAGTTCGGGCTGTGTCTCCTACTCAAAGAATTGCTCTTGAAGGATTGGTCTCAGACTGTTTATGTATATCACTTTCGCCTTGAGGCCTGATATAAGTCGCCTTTACTCGTGCGAAGATTCACCAAGGTATTTACCCCGCGTTCCACATCCATAATGAGTTAGTAGCATGCTATCACGAGGCTAGATTATTTGGGCCGGTTGGCTTGTTATTTCTGCCGAGGGTTTTTCGCATCGGTTGAATTTAGTCTTGGGGATAAGATTGTCGCTAGCTCGATTTAGGCTAGCCATGCTGTGTGCTGTTTGTTCAATAAATCATCATCGGTACCTGTTGACAGAGACCAACGTTGAATTTCGTGATTAAACATATCATCATTAACAATTATGAACACCAAGTTTATCGCAGCATACGAGCCTCAGGGCACTACGCCAGACTTCAGACTCGTAAACGGGTCCATGCGGGCAATTCATCCCAGTGAACTGCTTATTCGAGTCGTCGCTACTGGTATTTGTCACACTGACCTTATCTTTGCCACTTGGCCTGCCGACCAGATCCCATACCCCAAAGTACTAGGACATGAGGGTCAGTTTAACACATTCCTTGTCGTTAGCGCCATGATCACTGAGGTTCGTTCGTGTTTAGGTGCAGGTGTTGTAGTGGAAGCAGGGCCTGGGGTAACCAAAGCTCGCCCAGGTGACTTTGTCCTTCTCTCCTTTCACAACTGCAAAGACTGCCATGACTGCAAAGAAGGCCATCCGTCTTTTTGCAGCAAGTTCGTTGAGGTCAATTATGGCGGCGAGGATGCAACATATACCGCAGAGGGTACCGACTTGCGTGGCAACTTTTTCGGGCAGTCGTCCTTTGCTGAACTGGCAGTTGTCAAGGAAACATCTGTTGTAAATGTGACCAACATCATCAAAACTGAAGAAGAGTTGAAGTTATTCGCGCCGCTTGGCTGTGGGTTTCAGACTGGTGCGGCGACGGTTGAGAACGTTGCCAGAGCAAATGAGAAAGACAGAGTCGCAGTCCTAGGTCTTGGTGGTGTCGGATTAGTTTCTATAATGGTAAGAAATTATGTCCAAAAGCACGAAGAACAAGCTGATTTCTCTTCTAGACGGCAAAGATGCAGGCCTGCAGGACTATAATTGGCATTGATCGCGTACCGGAGAGACTGGAATTGGCCAAGGCCCTTGGAGCGACTCATGTAATCAACACAGCCGATGAGAACATTGACATAAAAGACGAGATCCAAAGAGTCACTGATGGAAAAGGTTCTAGCATAACGATTGACACGACAGGGAACATGGGCCTCATCAAAGCAGGTCTAGAGTTTACTGCCAACAGAGGTCAACTGATCTTTGTTGGAGTACCACCACTCGATGCCATGATGGATCTTCATCTTGTCACATTCATGCAGGTATGAATTCACCCCCGATTCTTCATCTTTACAAAGCTAATCGGAGTCAGACCGGGAAAGTCATTCGAGGAACTATTGAAGGTGATGCTGTCCCTGCCGAGGTATGAGGTTAAACATTGTAGACAACAGTCCAGGCTCTGACACGCGTATAGTATCTACCCCGAATGGTACAATGGTATCGGGAAGGCAAGCTACCAATCAATAAGCTGATCAGCTTTTACAAGGTATGTTCCTGGGATTTTTATAGTAGGGACGCTGTTCTGACGATTCTGTGCAGCCAGAAAATTTTGAGACTGCTTTGAAAGACATGAAAATCGGGAAAACAGTCAAACCAGTTATTGTCTGGTAGTTGTGATATTAATGCTACGTCCATATTTAGTTATCTTGGATCTACTATAACTTTCTGAAATTGCAGGTATGGTTACATTTGGAGATGCAACTCAGAGTATTAACCGATCAGGTCTCAGGTGGAATGCTCAACATAGTTCTCGTCAAGTTCTCTACTACTGGCTCTGAAAACATGAATTGATTGGTTGGAATTTACCCTCGGTAGAAAATGCGCGGATGTCAAGTGTTGTGGCTGATATAAATCTTGTTTTCGCACATTGACTTACTTCATTAGGACATAGCGTTAGTTGACAAAACATAGCCGAGTCAGAGCTCGTGGGCTCTGACTCAAAATAGTCGAGTCAACAATGCCAATAACTGCATTCAATAGAGGACAATGCTTCGTAGCTTGACTAAAGTTTCCACTTCCCCGCGTTTTACCCCGCGTTCAGGCCCTCTTCTCTCCGCTGCCATCAATTAGTTCGGAAAAGGGGATCTTGGATCTTTCACCTCAACTACTGGTACAAAATTCATCATCATCGTTGTCGAAACATTACCCAGAGCCCACAATGGAGGAGGCGATGTCCCATGGCATAAATCCTCGACGGAAGCGAGCCAGCAAAGCTTGTGTAGCCTGTCGCTCCCGCAAAGTCCGATGCGATGTCACTCATAGACCGCATCAGTGCACCAATTGTGCCCTTGATAACATTCAATGTGTTGTTAAAGACAGACGCACCAAATAGTAGGTTCCATGGACAAACAGCACCAACTCAAGCTAACCTGGCCAAGTCGCAAACGCTCTCCCGTCGTTGCCGAAAAACAGCAGCGGACACAGTTCAGAAACAGTTTGCAGGTAATTTTACCAAAGGACCCAAGCTCTGCTGCATCGGATGATCTGGATTCGCCAAACGATGCATGTCTAGAGCCAGATCTCTCAGTGGAATGTGGTCCTGAAAGCCCATCTATGTGCTTCGAGTCGCTTTGGGATCAACCTGAGATAGATTACCCTGCCGAGCGACTCATTCAAGGTGCGGCAGAAAATTGTGCGAAGGAACCTGGAATCTTTGAGATGGTTCTAAACCAGCGCAAAGATTCTGACTTCACCATTGTCTCGGAAAACTGTCGGGTTCATCAAACAGAGCCTAAGCCAGCCTCAAGCTCCGATGCAAAGCTGTCCGGTCAATCGCACATCATATACTCTTATTACTCTTTCCTTGATCTCGATATCTCTGGCTTGTTACCTGATGATATAAACTACCTCGAAGCCCAAGGCTGCTTTCGAGTCCCCACTCCAGAAGCTTTGGATGAATTTGTTCAAGAGTACTTTTTACATGTTCACCCGGCGCTTCCGTTGTTAGATGAAGCCTGGTTCTGGGCCATCTTTACACGACCTGTACGCGGCAGATCAAATCTATCTCTCTTCGTCTTCCAGGCCATGCTATTTACTGCATGTAGTGTATGTTACGAGCTCTGTGTGTATCTTGATATAGGATTTGCTGACTTTATAGTTCCTACCCTTTTCAACCCTCCGAAGTCTTGGATTTGCTTCAGTCCACAATGCACGAGACACATACTACCGTCGCAGTAAGGTAAGTTCATCATGATCGGTGAGTCATGCTAGTGAACGAATCATGACTGACCTGCATTGCAGCTCTTGTTTGATCTTTGCAGTGAGAGGAACCTTGTGTCTAGTGCGCAGGGAGCACTCTTATTGTCATACAATGGAGCAATGAAGGACCAGAAACGCACGAATTCTATTTGGCTCTCAACTGCAATCCACTTAGCTCAGGCCGCAGGTGCGGATCAATTTCATACCAGCTTAAACCCGAGTTTGACTACGGTAAATGAGCTAAAACGACTGTGGTGGTGCTGTATAGTACGGGACCGAATCCTGCCTCTTGGGATGCGAAGACAACTGCACATTACATCGCTCGATGTGGCTCACGGAAGCTACTTGCCTACTGAGAAAGATTTCTCGCGAGAGATTGACGGGTCTCGGGTCTACGCACCACAGACGAAACGAACGCTAGTCCGGTTATTTATCACGCTGTGTGAGCTGACTGTTCCGCTCACTGATGTCATCAAGATCGTCTATCCTACCGGCCGCTTGACTGATACTCATTCCCCGGTTGTTCATGATGTCCAACAAGGAAGGGAATCGCTGCAGTCTTGTGAGGCTGGCCTGGAGGCTTGGTTCGAAAGGGCAACGATCCAGTTTCCAACCCCTGCCGGTATCATCACTCGCGAAGAGTCTCTTGTGTTATACACAAACTTACTCTACATATACTATCAGTAAGTATCCTTATTAAGGCATAGTCATGCATTTAGTATCACTGACTATATCGAAAAGCGCTGCTTGCTTTGCACTTTATCAGCACAAGGCCTTCATTATTAGCCAGGAACAGGCCAAAGCGACTTCAGAGCTGCAACGGACCAAAAGCAAAATCGAGGATGCTGCCCTCGGCATTACAGAGAATCTGAAAGAGCTTATCCAACTGAGATTGGAAAGGTTCTTGCCAATCAGCATGTGAGTTGATACGTGATTTGTGATTTACTATTGCTGATATTCTATTTCTAGTGCTGCATATATTGCTGTTCCCCTGGTGCTCCACATCCTTGATGTTAGACTTGCAAAGAGGCCACTACAAATAGCCCAGAAGCAAGGAAAGCTAAATGTTTATATTGAAACTATGAAGGCTATGCAGAAGCTCTATGATGGAGTTGATGATGTATGGACCTTTATCAGAACAGCTATCGATTATGCAACTGTACAGGACGCAGAGAATGAGACAAGCTTACAGAATGGTTATAGCATTAACGCTGTCGGTTGTCTCGGATCGAAATCCAATCTAACCAACGACAACGAGTATGCCAATGATTGGGGTAATGTCCTCGTCATGGAACCTGTTTTATACTTCCGGCTTTCTCGAACTATCGACCACTCGTTAGCTCTCGGGCGATATTCAGAGGACTCTACACTTGGACTCGCTGCACCTCATTCAGCGCGTTTGCCTTCCCCTAGACTCTTTGTCATCGACATAGGTTCTCCCGAACAAAACGTCGATGCCACCACTTGCAAGCATGACAAAGCATCTGTGGATAACGGGGATAGAGAATCCGACGCTGGGCAAGATCAGCTTTTATCAGCACCTCAAATGCTAGAGGATATTAATGAGTTTATTACTTATGACTTTGGAATGGAAGATCTGTAAGCTCTGGTCAAGTTAGAGAGGTTTAAACTAGAAGTTAAAGAGATTGGTAGCTTTAATATATAATATTAGAGTAAAGTGTTTATTTAATAGTTTTATTATTCTTAACATTAAGACTCTTATATATTTAATACCTTCAACTTTATGTAACTATTTGATTTTTAACTAATTAATCTTTCTATTATCTTTTTTATTATTTAATATATATAATTTCAATTATTAATTTTTATTCTATGCAACATATAATTTATAATCTTTGGCAATTCGACCAGCTCCTGGGAACCTTTGTAATACAACCCTGTATAGATATAAGACCTAGGTTTAAATAAATCTGTGCTCGAGCGAGGGTACTAAGCACTGGCTCCCAGTGAAGATGCATATGCAATGACCAATAAGTTAGTAAGCGCACAACAAATAGACGTAAATGGCCGTAGAACTAATGCAACCCTAATCTTACACGGCTCCTGAAGAGAATCCCCGCACAGCATCAAACCATTGGGCCTTACGGGGGTAGTGGTCGCCGCTTATTAAAGAGTTATCTGGAGGGCTAGACCGGGAGGATTTAGACTCAAGTGGACCTCGGGAAGTTGTGGGATAACCCAAAGTCAGCCTTAGTTGTCCTATATGCATACTGGGCCAAGTCCGGTGCCACACTTTACGTTCTACCATTGACAGAACTCTATGGGCTTATGGCCGCTCACATATAAAAATGCCCGTTCCGCTTCATACGACTGCTCTGTCCAGGAAATCCAACTCTAAAACAGAAGCCCCTAGCCAACCGGTATTACATTTCACTTTGTTCCCATCATCAGCCAACATGGCGTCTCGATCTATCTGGCAACGTGCCCTTATTCTCATTATTGCACTCATTAGTCCCGTCGCCCACGCACAGCTGAGTTGGCTGGTCCATGACCCCTTCTCTGGAGGCGGGGGCCCGGCATTCAATCCTCGATCCTGCGTCTGGGTGGCTACCCAGGCCTTTGCAGGTTGGGGCAGCAGGAAGGTCACCGTCACGGCGCACAACTACATCCGATGGGGACAGACAGGCTGCGTCCTCCAGATTGCCAACACCTTTCCCACGTCCTTCTCCGTCCAAGGCGGCCGGTTTGTGATCGGCCCTCCTGGAGAACTTGGTCCTGGTTGCGGAGCCAAAGTACTCGGTGCATTGGGGCAACACCGAATACCAAAGCTCGTTACAAAACATAATTATCATGGTTGCGCACGCCAAATTCTTCGGTGGCAACGTTGGCAGCCCGGTTAAGAGAGATACGGATAGGCTCAATGACAACCTGACGACGGCGGATCCAGCAGACAACGATTTTGCCGCACATGTGGCGGATCTAGACTTTAAAATCGAACCAAGGAACTCTTGGACACAAAGTTTATGGACTTCGCCGTCAAGCCTCGCGAGGAATCACATGTGGCAGCCCGCTCTGAGTCCAAGGACTTGTACTTGGCGCGCCGCCAGATCCGCTGGGTCCTTCGGGGTTGCGTCCGGAGCAGAAAAGGCGACAAGGCCCCCAACGCCTTCGTCGAGGAATGCACCTGCGAAGAGCAAAATGGCGCGCAGGAGTACTACATGGGTGACTTCACTATCACCTGCAACGGGGAGAACGCCGCTACCGCGACCTGGGGGCGGGGCCCGCTGTTCAACGCGCTGGGCAGCCTCGTCTCCCGCATCCAGTCGCTGAACACAAACGGGTGGGGCAATGTGGTGACGGTGAACTCCAACAGTCTCGGGACTGTCTTGTTCACTCCAGTTGGCGGTGGCTGGGGGTCGCGTCCTTCAACTGCTGAGGCTCGGGGCTGCCAGGAGGCGATCCATCATGTTATTTATGAGGGCTATACAGGGCCCGTCTTTCCCGGACAATGCAATTGTGATGGAGGCTTCACCAACGATGACTGGCAAATGCTGGTCAGCAATCCGATTGGTATCCCGAGCTAATGCTGAGGTGTTCAACCATGCTGCCAGAGGAGGGAAGGCAAGCACCATTATGTCTCGGGTTTACATCTCAATTAGCTAGCCAAGTGCTCGTTATCGTCAGCATAGTATCTTATCTAAAGTAGAGAACTTGGACTATTAGCTTTATTAAAGTTGTTATCGAGTGAAGAACAGCTACTTAGCTTGGATATGGAAGACGCCTTTGAGGTTATCTCTTGGCAATAGTCCGCCCTGAACTTCCCAGTACCTATTCACTGGCTGACCAGGTCATACCGCTTCACTAGTTAGACCAGTTGAGGCTTTGGGCACGGACCTATCACGCCTCCATAGCCAAGCCCAGTCCTACCACTAGCCCACCCTAACTATGCGTTCCGCTACTTTAGGTAATGATGACCGGATTTAACGGCTTTACCATGTCAATGTGACTGTATGTTGGGAAAAAGGTTTGCAGACTGTTTCAGCCTCGTCCTGATTAAGGGTTGTCCTCACTTGAATAGCGATGACTCCAGGTGGAACCTAGTCCTTAAATGTAGAGGCTTGGATTCAATTGCCCTGGTTCTATGATGGCCTTGCAGGGTTATGGAAGGACTAAATGTGACAGATGTTGGCTTGCATGCCTAAAAGCAACATGTTGCATTAAGAGCCTAAATAAAAGGGGAGAAGAGGCCGCTCTAGTATTAGTATAATTAGATCTTATCTTCCCTTACCTTTATATTATTTTATTAAATAAAAGGCTAATATATTAGGCAAAAAACTTAATAATAATTATTATTTATAAAAATACAAATTTTAATTTATTAATAAATAATAATATAAAAATTTATTTTATATATTTTAAGTCTTAGTATAATTAAATAATATTAGGTAATTAATTAGAGAAATTAATATAATTTAAAAGTTAAATTCTTTTAGTTATAATAAGAAATTTATAATAATTATATTTAATTATTATAACTCTTATATTTATATTATATAATTCTTAGAATTTCTCTTAATTATAATAACATTACTTCTCTTAGTAATAATTATTTTTTACTAAATTACTTAAATTATATTACTTTTAGAATTAAATTATTATATATTATTATTAATTACTAAAGATTTATCTCTTAAATTATTATTATCTTTTAATAAGTTATATAACTCTCTTAAATTATTATTATCTTTTAATAAGTTATATAACTCTCTTAAATTATTATTATCTTTTAATAAGTTATATAACTTTCTTTAATATATAAAATATATTTATTTATATTCTTATAAATTCTAATATATTAGCTATTAATAAAACTTCTTTTTATTAATTAAGCCTAACATATATTAAATTTACTATTAAGAAATATAATACTTTAATAATACTTATTATTATACCTTATATAACCTATTAATAATAAACCTAATATAGCTTAATTTATTTATAATTTAGAACTAATTATTATATTAACTATTATATAATAAGGCAAAAGATTAAGTTATATTTATTATTATAATAATTATGATAATATTTATAGCTATTTATAAAGCCTTATTATATTATTATATAAATTAATTATACTAAAGTTTTATATAATTAGTAAAAAATAATAAGGTTTATATAAGATAATTAATAATATTATAATATTTATATAAAAAGAGTTGAGAATTAATAATAATTACTTATATTAATTAATATATTTTATAAATAAAATTAGTTTATATTAAGACTTAAAACCTATAAATTAATAAAAAGAAATATAAAAATACTAATAACTTATATATAAAGTATTTATTATAATATTTGTTATATATTAATATTTTATATAAATTATTTCTTTATACTTTTAATCTTATTTACTACCTTTAAAACCTTAATTACTTATAAGATTCTATTTTATATCTTAGGCTAGTATTTAATTATCTTATATTTAAAAAAAGAAAAATATAATTATTACTTAATAGCTCTGCCTTATTATCCTCTAAACCAATTTCTACTAATTCCTAGAAGTGCTAGTATTATTACCTTATTTCTATAGCCTTCCTCTATATAACTCCGTAATTCAACGGCACACCATGCAGCCATTCTTGCGCTTTGACGGCCTGCAAAACGGCATAATATTTTGAAAACTAACATACAGAGTTCCTCGGCCGTGGTTTCCTCGAGATTCACTTATGGCATAAGACTGAATAATAGTTTCTTTTAGGGCCATGCATGCATACATAACAAGTAACTGCTAAGGCTTGGCACCTTGCCAGTAAGACAGAGCTATTCCCGATTTGTAGGTTAATCTAATTGCGTGTCTATTACCCAAGTTAATCCTTGCTACATGGTTCATGGTCTGCTTGCAAGGCTGTCAGTTAATTTTGTAGGAGTTAATCGGATAATAGTAACGTTTCCATTCTTTTCTCTGATATCTATCGTTGGAGCACACTCTGTTACATCCATCGTCGCCCATGACCAAATAACTCCCGTATACGTAAGAAGACACACTTTAAGTGGTAAACCTATTATCACTGAGTGCTAAGTGCCACGAAATAGAGGACTCGGTTATTGAATGAGCTTGCTGTAACAATCTTCACCTGCTAATAAGTACTTTCTGCAAAGCTCTGCAAACCAGCCAATCTGCAGAATGGTTTGTCTCATATGCCGGTGCACAGCTGACATGCATATCGAAAATTTGCCATTATATCGGTTGGCTGAGCAATTGAGGGCCAGCGCACCAGCGGTAACCTTGGATGCTCTCCTTGGGTTGCAACCCATGGTGTTCTAAAGCACAACATCCAAGGTCCATGATAATAAACCAACCAATCTCAGTGAATTTCCAAGGCACAGGGCCATCTGGTGTTTGGAAATTATTAAGAGAAGTAACGAAGAGGTAGAAGTGTTCGACCCGTCAAGGCCCCAAGCTGCGTTGTGGTTTTTAAGCCCTGGAAGATCTGGTTGACGGCAGAGTCCGGACGGCATGGGCTTATGACTCAGATAGGAGTCAAACGGGAGACAGAGGAACAGAGCCGGCATCCTGGAACGGCAACGTACCAATCGATCGG